>NC_069502.1:651936918-652096918 GCF_027579735.1 Bombina bombina | reverse complement strand
CAGAAACCATCCTTTGCGATGACACCACCCCTGCTGCAATATAATAAATTAATTCTCTGTAGGGGATATAATTACCTATAATATAAATAAATAAACTTAATTCTTCTTATGTTGTGTATTTATATATTGATATTTCACAAAGACATGGCACTTTTATAATGAGCATTTGAGCGTTAATTACAGCATACAGCCAGTAACAGCAGAAATAGAGGCGCGCCCCGTGTCAGTGTTATGATTGGAAGTTTTCATTCTGAGTGACAGCGTAGGATTATTTAGAATGGCCGTAGGTGATTTAGCGCGCAAACACTTTTGATTGACGGCCAAATAGACGTACCACCGAACCCTCACTATGAACTGCCCCAATACATCATGATTGATGGCTAGGAAATCCAATTAGATTAGAGAAATTACGAACACTTTAAACTGTCAAATGCTCATTATAAAAGTGCCATGTCTTTGTGAAATATCAATATATAAATACACAACATAAGAAGAATTAAGTTTATTTATTTATATTATAGGTAATTATACACAACCAACCCCCCAAATTAAATACTATCTAATAAAGCCTAAGCTCCCCATTGCCCTGAAAAGGGCATTTGGATGGATATTGCCCTTAAAAGGGCAGTTAGCTCTTTTGTAGCCCAAACCCTAACCTAAAAAAAAAAAACACTCAATACACCCTTAAAAAAAACCTAACACTAACCCCCTGAAGATCTACTTACCGGGAGATGTCTTCATCCAAGCCGGACGAAGTGGTCCTCCAGACGGGCAGAAGTCTTCATCCAAGGGTTAGGGTGTTAGGGTTAGGGTTAATACATTTAATATAGTGGCAGCGACATTGGGGCGGCAGATTAGGGGTCAATAAATGTAGGTAGGTGGCGGTGATGTTAGGGACAGCAGATTAGGGGTTAATAATATTTAACTAATATTTGCAAGGCATGAGTGTGGTGGTTTAGGGGTTAATATGTTTAATATAGTGGTGGCGACGTAGGGGGTGGCAGATTAGGGGTTAATAAGTGTAGGTAGGTTGCGGCGACATTGGGGGCAGCAGATTAGGGGTTAATAAATATAATGTAGGTGTCGGCGATGTTGGGGGCAGCAGATTAGGGGTTTATAAATATAATGTAGGTGGCGGCGGTGTCCGGAGCGGCAGATTAGGGGTTAAAAAATTTATTTTAGTGTTTGCGATGCGGGAGGGCCTCAGTTTAGGGGTTAATAGGTAGTTTATGGGTGTTAGTGTACTTTTTAGCACTTTAGTTATGAGTTTGATGCTACCGCGTTGTACCATAAAACTCATAACTACTGACTTTCAAATGCGTTCTTGACAGGATAGGGTATACTGCTCACTTTTTGGCCTCCCAGGACAGACTCATAATACCAGCGCTATGAAAAGTCCCATAGAAAAAAGGGTTTACGAAGTTTACATAAGTCTTTTTTGCGGTGACCCTAAACCTGCAAGACTCGTAATACCAGCGGTAGTAAAAAAGCAGCGTTAGCACCTTTTAATGCTGCTTTTTCAGATACCACAAAACTCGTAATCTAGGCCTTAGTTTCCTAAGTATTAAGTCTAAATATAACAAAATCTTTATGGCATTTACTGTATAGTATAGTGTTAGAATATACGAGAAACCAGTGGCATACTGGGAAGTGTGTACATATATAGCACTCAACAACATAAATAGAGTACAATATTATAAGTGGAGAAATTAATGTAGAGAGTATCGGGGGGGTGGGGGGGTTAAAACTTAACTTTTATTAATTAACCTAATAAAAGAAATAATAACATAAAAACACAAAGGCAAGTCCACCTATACTTCTGAATCATGTTATTACTATAAACAAGTAAGGTGTAAATATAGGCCACAGGTTAACCATGAGTATAGGAAATAACCCTGACACATACACTACTACATTACATGGACTATCAGTGGATTCTGAATCACAGGGTTCAGAGTATAAGAAAACCACTCCTGCTACTGAGTGTAACACTTTTATTAACACAAAAATTACAGATGACATGATATCCATGTGTCAGATATAACCATCCAATCTGACGTTTCATTAATTTAAATAAACAGTTCTAACAAAAATTCCCAGTTTCACCAAAAAAGAAAACACAAAGACATCTTATTTGCAGGTAATATAATTAAAGCCGAAGAAGTAAAAGAAAGAAATCTTTCTTTGCAATTCTGCCTTTTCCCTTATACCTTCAGGCACCTATTAGTCTGAACAGGAGTTATGTTGATAAATCTGTTACATCCACCATCATATTATTACCATCTCTAACTACTATTCTGTCTACAATCGATATCCCATTTAGCCATTCTTGCTGGCGTTAAATAAGCCATATTTAGAATCTTGACTTGAGATTCTCTCCAGTTAATCAATACCGCGGCTTTAGCTACCAGACCAATACTTTGTGTTACTATTTTCTTATTCACAGATAAATTGGATCTATTCCATTTTCCCACTATCTTAAAGATATGTACATTGGAACATATTATAGGTCAGTGAGATGGAAGTCTTCCCATCATAATATCGCTTGATCACCTCGTCCACATTCTCCTGCTCTAGTTCTAATCCAGTTTCGATTCTAATCTTCCTTATCCAGTGTCTAACTTGCAGATATGCATAGAATGAGGTTCTTAGTAGGTCATAGACCCCTTTCAATTCTTCAAAAGTTCTTACCACTAGAGTTATTCCCTCACACAAGTCTGTTTCGTGCACATGACCTAAATTCAGACCTACCTAATCCTGATGGAAACCCTGGATTACCTACGAATGGAAGAAATTCCAATTTGCGATAGTTGACCCTTATTTTGGTGCACATCTTCTGCCATGCCACAGTAATATATTTAAATGAAAATAACTGTGTAATGGTACTAGGCAGTTTTGGAGAGGGACAATGTAAGATAGTCTTTAATGAAAAGGGCATAACTATGTTGGATTCTATTTAAAAAAAAAGTGGTAAAATCTCTCTCAGCAATCCAGTCAAGTTCAAACTTAAAGAGAGCAGCATAATTGTAGAATCTAATGTTTGGACATGCCAACCCCCATATATTTTGGGGAGTGTTATTATATGTAAAGAGATTTAAGGTTTCTTCCCCTGTCAAATTAACTTATTGAAAATCCTATGAAGAAAGGATATATCTTTATTATGCAGGAGCAAAGGTAAGTTTTGAAGAATATATAACAGTTTAGGGAATATAATAGTTTTTATTAGCATGATTTGCGCTGTGATTGATAATGGAAGGTCCATCCAGTTCTGTAATTTAACTTGAATTCCTCAATACACTTAGTAAAGTTCAGTTCATACCATTGTGTTGGATTACTACTTAGAGTGATACCCAAATACTTGATCTGTTTAGTTACCTGAAAAGGATGTGAGGTATGTGCTGATCTGTAGATCCACAACAGTTTGGATTTTTCATTATTTATCTTATAGCCTGAGAAAGAACTAAACAGATCCAGAATCTGGAGTACCTGTGGTTTGGACTCTGTTGTGTTGCTCAAGAACCAAAGAAGATCATCGGCAAAAAGGAGCAATACCATCTCCTGCCATCCTATCTGTATCCCTTTTACTTCCTGTCTAAGGTAAATCACAAGTGGTTCCAAGGCTAGGTTGAACAGCAGAGGTGACAATGGGCACCCCTGGCGTGTACCTCTCTTCAAAGGGAATTTGACTGATAAATCTCCGTTAACTATAACTGCTGATAGTGGTGCTTTATACAGTGATTGGACAAACTGTTGAAAAGTCCCCGTCAGACCAAAACCTCCAAAGAGTAAAAAAGATGGTCCCAACTAATCGAGTCGAATGCTTTCTCAGCATTGACTGTTACTATTGCCAAATAAATGTATGTAAACATCCAATATTATTTTATTTTGGCCAAATATTTAAGTATGTTAATGGGTATCTTCTATCTCGGACTATCCGCCCTCCTAGACTTTATTCCCCAGTACTTAATTGACTAGTTACCAATATTCGCCAGCCAGTTTCCCGGGTGTTATAATTACCTACCACTATTTACCATCATCCAAGGGACATATAGTTTACGTTGGGCTTCAACACCGGATTGCCTTCTATTATCAAATACCAACCAGGTAAAGCTACAGTAAGGCATCAACATCCCTATATTAAGGGTGAATAATATTTCTGTCACATGATTCACACAACACCATTGTGTCACCTGTGGATGCCGGTAGTTACTAATTAGGCACAGCAATCAGTTCTAGTTGTAATATGCAATCAATCCCATTATTGTAACTGGCCACCTTATCCGTAGCACCTTGGAGTAAAATTACGGCACCCCTAGACACATTGTATAAGCAGTATCACTACAATACACCCTTATTTTATGCCTAACCAGGGGTCTTATCTTGTTCTCCCTGGCTATACTGTTAAGTACTCTTACTCCAGTATCACACCCTTGGGCTATAATAATTTATACACTGTGGAGCAATCTATTACTCAGCATTGTTCAACATACCCAGACAATTCTGATACTGGGGTTTCTGAACCAAACCGCATTGGGCACACTAACTATACCATTGGGGAGTTCCCTCACTTATATATACCTATGGTAATTACAATAATACAGCCAAGACAGGCACAATATTACATTTGATAATCTATGGCATTTATTCCTTACTACGGAATATAATTAGATAGTGTTACTCTCAGTAGCAGGAGTGGTTTTCTTATCCTCTTAACCCTGTGATAGTCCATGTAATGTAGTAGTGTATGTGTCAGGGTTATTTCCTATGCTCATGGTTAACCTGTGACCTATATTTACAACTTACTTGTTTACAGTAATAACATGATTCAGAAGTATAGGTGGACTTGCCTTTGTGTTTTTATGTTATTATTTCTTTTTATAAGGTTAATTAACAAAAGTTAAGTTTTAAACCCCCACCCACTCTGGTTGCTCTCTACGTTAATGTCTCCACTTATGATATTGTACTCTATTTATGTTGTTGAGTGCTATATATGTACACACTTCCCAGTATGTCACTGGTTCCTTGTGTAAACAGTCTCCCTTTGTGTACAGCACCCGCCTTATATATTACCTTGATATAGTCCTACCACTAAAATAGTAACATTGGACTTAAATTCACACTATTCCAGGCAACAACATATGTAGTGCCATCGCTGTTTCTCTTTTTTCTCTCTAATATTAGAATATGTCTGTAAACTTTAGACGTATTAGTAGAAACCTTGAATAGTGTCCTTAGGTGTGTTTTTTTTTTACTTATTTTGAGAACATAATTTCGCATTCACAATATTCATATTTCCATAATATTAAGAATGCGCAATCGCAATTCATATTTCATAATATTGCAACCACAATTGCGCTGTCGTGTTTTACTTATAATTTGGCGATAGCACTGAAAATACTGTCTTAAAGGGACAGTATACACTCATTTTCATATAACTGCAAGTTATAGACACTACTATAAAGAATAAGATGCACAGATACTGATATAAAAATCCAGTATAAAGCTGTTTAAAAACTTACTTAGAAGCTCTCAGTTTAGCTCTGTTGAAAAGGTAGCTAGAAATAAGACCCTCCCCCCTCCCCTTCTTTTGCATATGAAAAGGCCCTTTACACAAGCAGGAGCAAGCTGGAGAAGGTAGCTGACGGTATTCTCATAAAACGTTGGAGCTTGGTTAGGAGTCTGAAAATCAGAGCATTGTTATTTAAAAATAAGCAAAATTATACAGTTTTTTTAAAAAAAAACTTTATGGGCTATATAAATAGTTCATTTACAAAACATTTATGCAAAGAAAAAATGAGTGTATAATGTCCCTTTAAGTTCAGAAATTGTTATCTAGTGAAAACAATTGTGAGATTGTGATCAATGCCCTATTTTGTTATGCACCTTTTGTTTCCAGCTACAACTTAATTGTAAACTCTCTAGGGGACATGGCCCTGTAATTAGGGATGCCACCTTGGCCATGTTTTCCTTGACACTTATGAATTAAATATGCTGTAGGGTATGCAGAGAGCAACATGCATTGCACACCTAAACAGCACACGAATAGTGACTCAGGGAAGCACTATTCATGTTCCCGGCATAACCTGAAGCATGTGTAACTCATAACTGTATAGGAAAACATAGCAGAGGGGGCAACCCTACCTGTAATCCTCCTGTTTCAGTCTCTGCCATCATCGCTTGAATTTATTTTATTTTTGTACCCATTTGGGCGGGGTTAATGGTTCAGATACACTTTGTTAAAATAATATAATAAACCAAAACATGTTTTCATTCGATAGCAAATGTCATAGATTTTCATATATTTTCTTTGAAGTCATAAAACAAAAATACTGTTGTAATCCAACAGCAGATCCCATGTCCCCATCACTTTGGGCTGAACCCTGATAATTATGAACATCTCAGTTTAATTTCTTGCATTCATTTTCTCATTTTTATTGGATTTATTTTCCATTGTAATTTTTATATGAGCATGGTCCATTACCATATGAAGGCAGATCAGATATAGACAATGTTACTGCCTGTATCTGATACTGACGTGGGTGGAGGGATGTATTGGAGGCAGGTCACAGGATACATCCACAGTTTTAGGATTTATGAAGGGAAAGATTGTAAACTGTATCCACCTGGCTGGCTGTCCATCTTATCTAAGTATAAGTGAAAGAGTTGTCTGGGACCTTGTTCGGCCTGTATTAGGCTATGGGTAACATTAGTATGTTGCCAACTATTACAACAGCATCACATTCTTTAAACTATTATACTGTTGTGACACTCTTGCTTGTGGAACAGTAAGAAAATACAAAAATATTTGCAACAACAGCTAATCTCCAAAAAGCTAAAGGCTGGTGAATTTAGCTTTACAGAGTGAAGAACTTTTGGCAGTAAACATTAGTGGTAAAAATGATGTGTATATGTTGTCAACAGTACACAATGAGGGTACCAGGGAAGTTTCTGCAAGAGGTGAATAGTCCAGACAGCAAAAACCAGTTTAAAGTATAGACTGTAATAAGTAAAAGGGTGGAGAAGACCTTTTAGACCAAATAATTAAGCCACCATCTGACAAGCTCTCATTTTTAAATTACCAGTTAGAAGTGTTAACCAAACTTTGCTTTGAAAATGCAGAAACTCCCCAAAATTTACAATGTGAGAACATTGTCAGACCCTCAGTCAGACATTTTCTTTTTTTTTTCTTCACCCTTCAGCAAATAAGAGATGGTCCCAGAAACGATGTAGATTCTGTAACAAAAGGGGAGTGAGAAAAGATTCCCGTTATCACTTTTTCATGCCCTTTAAAACCTGATCTGTGCCTCAAAGACTGTTGAAATTTTATCACACAGTTCTCAAATACTGGTGAAAAAAAGTTCCTTTCAGAACTGTGATTCACACCTTCAATTAGCTGCCTTCTATTTACCAAAACTGCCAGCTCTTGGCATTAAATATACCAAAATGGACCTACAACAATACCTTGGGTTGTCTACTTATAAAATATATAGGGCCATATTAAGAGTGTATAACAAATGTTTGCTCTTGAGCGATAAAGGGTATATTACAAGGGTTTGCACTCATTGGGCTTACAGCTCATATTAAGAGTTAAAAGTAAACATAATCGTGTGAGTGTAATCAGAAAGAGAAATAACCAGTGCAGAGCAGAAAGAGATCCTAAATAAAAAGAGAGAAGCGCTCAACCTGGGAACGAACAATAGCATAATAGCTTGTTCTATGGTTAGTTACCACCCAAGAAGCAGCCTCTTTTTGCTCAACATGTGCCTTTCACAGAGAACTTTCCTGAAGCAAATCAGTCAGATCCTGACTTCACAGTACAGTCCAGCCCCGAAATACCAGGCAATCCCTCTCAGAACGAGAGGAACAGCAAAACCCCAGACGTACGTTTCGGCCTATTGTGGGCCTCGTCAGTGAGGTGAAGTCATATCCCTCTAAGCACACTGAAAGAGATCCTATCAATACAATCAAAAGTGCACCACAAATAGCTGCCTATGGGGTCAATTTATCAAGCTTCATACGAAGCTTGATGCCCCATGTTTCCAATGAGCCTTCAGGCTCCCCGGAAACAGAAGCTATGAAGCAGCGGTCTAAAGACCGCTGCTCCATAAACTGTCTACCTACTCTGAGGCGGCAGACAGAAATCAACCTGATCGAATATGACCGGGTTTATTGACACCCCCTGCTAGCGGCCTGCAGGGGGCGGCATTGCACCAGCAGTTCACAAGAACTGCTGGTGCAATGATAAATGCCGACAGCATATGCTGTCGGCATTTATCGATGTGCGGCAGACATGATACGCTATATCATATCATGTCCATCCGCACTTTAATAAATATACCCCTATATCTTTAAAATGTAAGTGTAATGAGTCCCAATCCCAAAATAACAATTAAAAAATCCAAATTTGAAGTACAGAGAAGGCGCTAAAAAATAGTGAACAATGAGAAATAAAATACAAAGTAATATCTAAAATATAAGAATCTGATTAAACATTAATGAAACAAATGTCATATAATAAAATAAAAGGCATATTGTAAGTCCATAGAGAATAAAAAAAGATGTGTTAGCCTTAAAATTATCTGGTACTTTGAGCAAGTTTTTCTGTAAAATTACTGGTACTGAAGGGCTTAAGTTTAACAGGGAATGTTTTGCACATATGAGCATCATTATTACATCACTGCAGAAATAGTGATTAGTTGATAGGATAAAAATATGTTTTATTTTACCTTACAGTTATACAATCCCATTATAACCCCCCAAAAAAATAATAATATATAATTCATTAGTCTTCCTTGTTCTAGCTAAACCAATACTTTTTTTGTTGAGGTTACATAACATTAAAAAATCCAAACTTAAACTCAATGAAATTTATACACTTTTGGCAGAAATAAACATTCCAATCTGTTATGTTGTGGGTTTGTATAAAAATATAGATTATACAAATCTTACAATCCAAATACACAATTTGTAGGAATCAGTAGGCAAACAAGCCAAAGATTCTTTGTGGTATTTTTCCTGGACGCATATAAGGAAGTGCAATGTGACAATATATTTTTTGTGGAAGGTAAGGAACATAAATTAATTAAACAGATGGTATTTCAGTTATATGTCTTTGGGAAGTTCTGTGGTTTCTAATTATTAAATTGTATAAAAATGTGTGCTTGCTAATTGGACATATTTCCTAAAACACAAAAAAAACTACAGAGAGAAAAATGTTAAACCTTTATTATTATTATCATTATTATCTTTTATTTTTAAGGCTTCAACATATTACGCAGCGCTATAACATAAAGAGACCAAATGATCAAATGTCTGTCGGACCTGATCCGACAGTGCGGATCAGGTCCAACAGACATCGCTGAATGCAGAGAGCACTACGCTCTCTGTATTCAGCATTGCACCAGCAGCTCACAAGAGCTGCTGGTGCAACGCCGCCCCCTGCAGACTCGCGGCCAACCAGCCGCCAGCAGGGAGGTGTCAATCAACCCGATTGTACTCGATCGGGTTGAATTGTGGCTATTGCTGTCCGCCTCATCAGAGCAGGTGGACAGGGTTATGGAGCAGCGGTCTTTATAACTTGTGTTTCTGGCGAATCTGAAGACTCGCCAGAAACACGGGCCCTCAAGCTCCGTACGGAGCTTGATAAATGGGCCTCAAGGTATACAGTTATGGAGCACAATAATCAGAATACATTTACATAAACCATAAGAGTAGAATTCTGCTCTACAGTCACTGTAAGCTGTAAACCATCTTTTCATAAAATGATTAACAGGACAGGTGGACTTCTGAGCTTACATTCTAAAGGAAGTACATGGGGAAGTTGAGGGAGAGGGAAACATAAGTTGTAGAGACATCATAAAGTAAGATGTATGTATCCCTGAAAAGATATATTTTAAGGAACACATGAAGTTTTTGAAACTAGAGCAAAGTCTGAGCGAGACAAGAAGTTCCATATGATAGGTACATTTCTACAACAGTCTTGCAGTCTAGATTGCGAGGAAGTAATGAGAGATAAAGAGAAAAGTAGGTCTTGGGCAGAGCGGAGGGGTATTTGCAGTCAAGGGCAGAAATACAAGAAGGTGCTGTGTTGGTGATGGCTTTGTATGTTAGGGTCAAAATTTAGATTTTTTTTTCTCTTGAGCCTAAGGGAAACCAGTGGAGGTGTTGGCAAAGAGGTGCAGCAGATGTGGAGCCAGTTTTAAGGAAAACGAACCTGGCAGAGGCATTCATGATGGATTGCAGTGTGGACAGGCGGTAGCTTGGGAGACCGGGGAAGACAAAATTGCTGTAGTGAAGGCAAGAAATGATAAAGAAGTGGATAAGAACCTTAGTTGTTTCTTGAGTAAGGAAGTGATGAATTTTAGAAATATTTTTATGGTGGAAGCGGCAGGAGTTAGCTAAGGACTTAATGTGGGTAGCAAAAGAAAGTTCTGATTCAAGCGTGACCCCCAAGGCAGTAGGACTGAGGGGTAAAGGTGATGGCATAGTTGTCTACATTTAGTGAGATTAGAGAGGTTCAGATTTAGGTAGGAAGCCATCCAGGATTAAAGTCTATGATGAATTTTTATATTACCATCAGTTTCCAAACTTTACCACCTCAACAGAAACTACCCCTAACAGGGGAAGATGAAAGGAGAGCAGAAACCTCCTTCTCTGTAACAGGAATGAAAGTTTTTGGGTTGGCTGTGTATGAAAATTTGCAGCGATTTGTAAGGAGTTCATATTTTTGTTGTGGTAGGAGGTTATTTCATTTCGTATGGAGTCAATTTTATATTTGAAATGTATTAAAAAGTCATATGCTGTGAGAGAAGAGATAATGGGAGGAAAGGGAGGGTACCTTAAATTATTAGTTTTAATATTTAAGGAAGTTGTTAATATGATGCAAATTGCATTTTTTACTGGCATTATAATATTTATCTATAAACTGCTAATATATTCTCTGTTGTAGATTTATAAATTAAATAGGTTTGGCAATGCAAATAAAATCAAACAACAACCATAGGCTCAAGGAAATAATGATGCATTTTAAGTGTAAATATTGTATAGTTACTCAATAAGCAGCTACAATTAAAAAAAAAAAACTATATAAAACACATAAATACAATGACCTAATTTTCATTACTGTAAACTATGTAGACTGGTGTTCAAATATATCCATTACAACCTTTGGTGATGTTCTATGTTGCCACCAATTTACACAGTTTACAACAACTTTGGAAACTGGACCAATGTTAGAGTTGGTAACATAGAACATCACCATAGGTTTTAATGGAACTAGACCTAAAATTTGTATGTAATTAACATTTTGCGCATGTGTGAAGTAACACACAAATCTTGCCCTGGAACACCATAAACCTTACACAGATAACTCAGACTCCACCACTGGATAGAAAGTAATCACAATAAAACTGTGATTGAAAAACTTGGATTGGATTGGGTTATAATAAGCCAGTTTTTAAATGTTTTAGGGGTGCTTTATGTTTATAGCTGATATTTATTGCTTATGCTTTAAACGTGATCAGTTGTAAATATTAGTAATAGTCAACTACATGACTACAAGTATAATAATAGATAATTAAGATACATTTAAATTGTTAATGGCTTTTGGCATTTAAACAGCATTTGCATTATTTGTTAAAAAAAAATACTATGGCAATACCATTTATATGTATTCTACTTTATTTCTATGTCACATAGAAATAATTGAGATATACAGCCAATGTTACTTATTTTTGTGACACAGATTTTGTATCTAATTTGTCCTTTTGTTTACATCCCTGTCATACAGACAAATGGGTGTATAAGGAACGTGCCAGTTGAAGGCAATCAAACTTTCACAGTTTACACTATTTGCAAAGCTATTAATTCTAATGCTATTTAGTTCATGTCAAACACAATAGGTGCTGCTCATTAGTTTTTGCTTGGAGACCACGTATGTTGATTATATTTAGAACCACTGACCTGCAGCCAAATAGACAAGCTGCTACAGTTTAACTAATATAACAACTGTCACATAGTCACTGACTGTTTGCACTTGACATAAGTGGTAAAGTAGTTAAAGTAGTTTTTATGATGCAGATTAAACTTTGGGATAGTTTTCATTGAGGTGGTAAAGTTTGGAAACTCATGGTAGCATACAAATTCTCCTTAGACTTTAATAGAGATAGATGTTTTTACCAAAAGTCTCCAAACTTTACCACCTCAATGGAAACTAAGCCTTTGTTTTCCCTAGTGTTACAACAATATAGGGAGAGCACTACATGAATGGCAGAATGAGAGAGTAAAATAGGATCATCAGTAGAGAATAACTGCAACACAATAAATAATGTTAATACAATAAGGTTTGCTTATTAAAATTAAAGTACAATGACAAGTCGTTAAAAAGTCCAGCAGAGGAATGAGAAATATTGTTCCTGCTGAGAAAATACTTGTATAAAGAATCTAAAAGAAATCTAAAAAATCACACTGCAGTGAATGCGAATATGCAAAATACCTCTTTGTAGTGTATACAATTCATATTCAGTGAATCTTATTCGGATAATCCTCGTATGATGTGCAAAATTTATTTTTTATGTTACCACATGTTTCTGTTTGCATTTTTTATGGAGGTGGTAAAGTTTGGAAACTGGTGGTAACATAAAATTTCTCCATAGATTTTAATGAAGATAAATGTTTTTACCACCAGTTTCCAAACTTTACAATCTCAGTAGAAACTAGGCCAAAGTCTATGGAGAATGTGTATGTTACCACTAGTTTCCAAGTGTTATCACCTCAACTGAAACTAGGCCTAAGAAGTTTGCTTTAAGAAATAAAAAAGGTTCTTCGACTCACATAGGCCTAGCATCCATTGAGGTGGTAAATTGTGGAAACTGGTGATAAAAGTTTATGGAGATTTTTATGTGACCACCAGTTTCCATACTTTAACACCTCAATTGAAACTAGCCCATATGCCTAGTTTTTATTGATGTGCTAAATCGTGAAAACTGGTGGTAAACACATTTATCTCCATTAAAGTCTGTGGAGATTTTTTATGTTACCACCAGTTCCAAACTTTACTACCTCAATGGAAACTAGACCATGTGCTAGATTGTGAAAACTGGCGGTAAACACATTTATCTCCATTAAAGTCGATGGAGATTTTTTATGTTACCACCAGTTCCAAACTTTACCAACTTACTCAATCTTAACTTTACCAAAGTTTATGGAGATGTTCTATGTTACCTACAATTTAAACAGTTTATAACAACAATGGAAACTAGGACCTAGTTTCCATTGAGGTGGTAAAATTTGAAAACTAATGGTTACATAAAAATTCCCCATAGAACTCTCCATATACTTTGGCCTAGTTTCCATTGAGGTGGTAAACTTTGGAAACTGGTGGTAACATAAAACTTCTTCATAGACTTTGGCCTAGTTTCCATTGATGTGGTAAGTTGTGGAAATTGGTGATAAAAACATTTATCTCCATTAAAGTATATGGAAATTGTTTTATGTCACCACCAGATTCTAAACTTTACCAACTCCCTCATTACTCCCCAAACAGCTCTTTAACCCTCCTACTCCCACTAGTGGAGGCCATCTTAGGTACTTGCAGCTGTCTGCCAGTACCCAGTTTATATGTATTTTTTAAAAATGTATTTATTAACTTTTCTATTTTTTGTAGTCTAGTGGTGCCCCCTATTTACCCCCTACCAGTGATCGTTAGGGTGCCCCCTTCCAATTCCCCTTTTTGGCATAGTGTAGCTTCCCATCCCTTACTCTCCCTTCAAAAATGTTTCTGCAGCAAAAACCCCATCCCACTCCCTCCCCCTCCCTTCCCCTCCGGGCTTTCCCTCCACCCTCAGCCTCTGTGCCACCCACCCTTCTCCTGCCTTACCTCCCACCAGCACCAACAGAGATTGTTAAAGACAGGGACACAGACTATGTCACTGTCTGAAACAATCTGTCAATCTTCCTTCATATGGTGACGGAGCACCAATCAAGATCTGTTACCATTTGAAGGCAGATGTCGGATGTAGATCTACGGTATGAGGTATGATGGGCTATGTACCGCATAAAGTAGATCTACGTCCGAATGGGTTAAGGGCTTAATATTCACAAAAAGGGTTCATATTATATATTTATTTATTTATTTTTGTTATTGAAATCTTTTTATTGATTTTCATTGGTGTCATACATAAAACAAAATCAACAACAACAAACAATACAGTCTTCAAATGCTTCTACTGATTACATAATTAATTGACATAGCGCAGATGACAGTGTTTACAATTATCCTTCGGAAACATTTTGTTAAAACATTGTCCTTATTGTTAATGATTTAATATCTACTTGCATCTAGTGATTTGTTATATATTGCATGTGAGCAAAGTCTTGCAAATAGCCTCCCACCCATCTACAGTCCTATTCATGTATATATTTTTTTTTAAGTGTGAAATGGTTAAGATATAAGTTCTTGCAATAGAGAAATAAACCTTCAGCATTTGAAAAGTGCATATCTTAGTATTATATAAACTTGTACTCCTCTTCAGTGCATTATATCCATGATCAATTTTGTTTCATTCCAGCAATGGTCATAACCAGGACATATTGCTGAGATCTGCAAGACATCTTAACATTTATTTCATTGCGTTCCTCTTCCCTTGAACTTTCATGGCTCGAAGGTTGTCTGCTAATATGCTGGTCCTTTTGGAAAATGAGATATTAATAGCTGATCCCCCCCCAAAAAAAAGTCTCTATAAAACTAATTCTCTATTTTAAACGTTGCTACTTGTCTTTTGTATCTGCACACAGTTTAACATAATACAACTTGCATTCTCAACTCTGCAGAGTTTTGCAGACCTTGTGTTTCTACAGCATCTTCTGTCCAATTGCATCGTCTTTCTGATGGATCTTCTTTCATTGTTCAACAAGAAAATATAACTACATCATGTGAAATTGACAATGAGTAATGCAAGGCGTATGCCAATTAATAAAGGGAAACATGGAGACAGGAAGGTTAGAGTATCATGTTCCATGTTAGAAAAATGGGTATAAAATGTAATGATAATTAGGTTCCAAGACATTAGATGTACGGATGTCATCTTCCTTTCTACACTAATTAAAGGGACACTAAAGTCAAAATGTAACTTTTATGATTCAGATAGAGCATGCAGTTATAGAAATGTATTTCCATTATCAAATTGTGCAGGGTCTTTTTATATGCAAACTCTCTGAGGCCCAAGCTACTACTGACCATGTGCAAAAGTTCACAGTGCATACATATAGGAGTCTGTAATTGGTTGATGGTGCCAAATGATACAAGGGGCCGTTAAATTAAAGTAAATTTTGAAATTTGTCAGAAATAAATATTCTACTTATTTAAAATCATCATACACTTGTTCGCTGTGCATTTCTATTTATTGGTCATTCAAGTAGTTTTATTCTCACGTTATTTATATATGTTCTAAATTTTGTGGGATCTTTGATAAATTGTCTTTGGACATGAAACGCCTATAGTAATTTCTTTGGTACTGTTTGCACAAATTACATTTAGAATAAAGAAGAATGACTTTCCTACTTTTCATTAGTTTTCTTACAACTTAAACTTCCATACTGAGTAAATAATTAGTTCCCTGCACTTTCTTGCATTCATCAGAGATTTGCATCCCAGATTGCTAATGTCAGGCCATAAGAGTAAATTGCTGTAAAAATAATGTATTGCTTCCCCATTTGCTGTTTATAAATAAACCATGACATTGTAGATAACATTTAAGATTTGTGCAGTAAAATGGACTTTAACTCTATTATAACATTTATTCCAGGTTATCACCAACCTATTAATGTTGTACCTTAAAGTCAGTTATGTCTGCTTTACTTCTGTTATTTTTGTTATGGAGCTGAATAGTATTATATTAAAGTATCATCCCTTACATTAGTAAATTTGTTCCCACTTCAACTTGCAATTGAGTCCCTAGACTGAGATAAGAAATATGAATCTTCCCTTCCCACATTCAATTAGTGACAACTTTGTGAGTTCCAGTTAAAGCACTGAGCCATGGTACAGATGTGGTGTTACTAATAGCCTGGGAATAGAAGAGACAAGTTGCTGATGTGGCTGATTTGGTTATAGGACACTCAATTGCTCTGTATGGCTGGTAATGGATGACAAGTAATTTATTGAGTGAACTAATTTGTTCATGTTGGTTAGTATTGCAGATAATCATTAAGCAATAAAACAGAATGTGTGGATCAATGAACCAAAGTTATCCAATTAGTTGTGTAACCAAATACTATATGTACATTCAACACTAAATCAAAAACAACAAGCAAGTTACTTATTATACATATATTTACGCAGTATTCATGCACTGAAATATTTTTTCTGTATTTTGGTAGTTGAAATTACATATTTTCTTCTGTGGTATTCCTACCTATACTGAAGGTTTCTATACTTAAGTATAGGCTAAAGAAAATCTGTGTAGATGTAGCCAGCAGAAGAAATCACACACCCAGTAGGAGGAACAAGAAATAAGCAATAAAATGTTAATGTTTTAAATGTTCTCTCTAAGAGCCTGATGGTCTAAAGGTATCTGGGCTGTCATGATTCTTAAAGAATGCTCACTGTACATGTATTTCCCTGGTGAAAGTGTCTATTTAACCATGAAAACAAGGAGTTTCACTATGCGGCGTTTACTGCATTTTGGTATGGGGAGGAGATTCATAAGTTACAAAAGTAAACAATTAAATTCGTAAATTAACAGTCATACAAAATAGTGCAAGATCCTATGTAATTAACCCCAATAGCGACACAGTTTATACGCAAAACTTCAAATATATTTCTACATAAAAATAAACTTTTTTTTCCTCTATGGCAACATTTCAAGATATCACAGTTGTTTTCTACAGATTCATTTTCGAGCGTACGTGAGATAGAACAATTAAGATATCATTTTTATTGGAACTTATTATCTGGATTTCTTTAAACATTGTGGAGCAGTAATTGTTTGCTATCATTTTTTAGATTTAAAAAAAAAAAGTAAAAATCATATCCACATTTTAATATGCATACGATTTTCATAAACATTCCTGGCTACAAATTGTAAAGTGAAAATTTATACTATAAATAAATAATTCCTAAACGTAACCCTAATCTTAATGGGCTGTTGCAAGTATTAGAATTAACCACATTTTAAAAACAATAGAAAATAGTTACTGTGCTCTGTCTGCACACAATCTTTAAAGTAAAGATAAAAATGGGGTTTTAAATAGCAAAGCTTGATAGCTCATCTACCAGTGTCAATATAAACCCCAAAGGTGAGTTATACAGTGAGCAAATTCAATTTGTAGAATGTAAGCTCATTGGAGCCGGTCCCTCCACCCCTTACTGTACTAGTTTTGTTTAGTCTGTTATGTATATCTATCTTACCACACATTTCCCTCACTGTATACCCCTATCTCTACACCAAGCACTATGGGACTTTGTAGAACCTTCCAATAAATGGCAATAAAAATGCGTTGCTTGCCACCTATACAGAACCTTATTAATAGGGACAGGGGTGTATTATTTAAACTTCACCCAAATAAAGCCATAAGGAGTAGATGGCTTTTAGGTAATACTGGTTACACACTGAACAGCAAGATGAAAGAAACATAGCTGCACACATTCTGCTGCAAGGACAAAACTCAGTCATATTTCATAAACAAAAGAAAATCTGCACACTCTCATGAAACCTGCTCTGTGTTTGGTTATACTGTTTCACTAAAACCCCTTTTTAAGTAAAAGTTAGCACATATCAGCAAATTGGAAATCATGAAAAAAACAAATTTGGTTTTATGTGCCTTAAATGCACCACTAAATACAGCAGAATTGACTAATTGATGAATACACAGTAAAAAGACAATGCAACAGTACTTACTTTGAATTTGAAATGAGCAGTAGACTATTTTCTGGGAAATTTTAAAGTTAATCTAATTTTCACTTTCCATGCAACACTTGACAGCTATCAGCCAATCACAAAATGCTTATACGTATATCCTGTGTACTTTTGCACATGCTCAGTAGGAGCTAGATCCTCAGAAAGTGTGTAAATAAAAAGAATATTTTAAAGTTACAAAAAAACAGATTCAGGATCAGAACTAATATCTTATTACTGAGAAATACAAAGCACCATTTATGTCTTCAGAATGGGGAAAATGTAATGTGTAAAAGCTATATTGCATAAATGCATAACGGATAAATAAACAGACAGACAGACAGACAGACAGAAAGACAGACAGACAGACAGACAGACAGACAGACAGACAGACAGACAGACAGACAGACAGACAGATAGATAGATAGATAGATAGATAGATAGATAGATAGATAGATCATAATGTTTGTATTTAAAGGGACATTATATACTATATTTGTCTTTGTATAAATGTTTTGTAAATGATCCATTTAGCCTATACAGCTTTTTTTTTTTTAAACTATAGTTTTGTTTATTTTTAAATAACATTGCGCTGATTTTCAGACTCTAGCTTACTCCTATTCGTGTAAAGAGTCTTTTCATATGCAAATGAAGGGGGAGGGGGGAGTGTCTGCTATAGAACCACTTAAAGTGGGTGTTCCAGCTAACCTTGTAAACAGAGCTAAACTGGGAGCTTCTAAGTAAGCTTCAAAATTGTTTTATACTGAATTTTTAGATCAGTATCTGTGCATATTATTCTTTATAGTAGTGTCTATTACATGCAGTTATATGAAAATTGGTGAATACTGTCCCTTTAAGTTCAAACATAGTAAGGCTATTGGACGCACCATTTTATTTACATGAACACTATTTCTTTTGTATATAATTACATCCCTCTGATATATAAAAACAGACTTTGTTTGGGAACACCAACAGACTTGCTGATCAGTTGTCACTGACCTTTGTCACTCAGACTTCTCACTCTTAACAGATACTCATTACAGCCAAACTATTAATCACATTCATGAGCCAATGTCTTGGACAGAACACAAATTGTTTTGCAGTCACTTTTTACACAGTTAGTGTCAGATAACACAACTAAATTGAGAACTCTGGCAAAACAGATTAAAAATAATTAGCATTGAAACAACTTCTAAGATAAATTTCTTTTAACAAAATAAAAAAGTTATCTCAAGAAAGAGACATCTATGATGATTTATTCTGTGTTTTTTTTTCTCAGGCACAAAAAAGACATTAAAAATAATCCAACACTATAAACATTTCAGTATACAAAAATCCCTGCATACATTTAACTAAATAAATTGGTAAATATATGATAAAATCCCAGATGTGCTAATCCCAACATTAATATATGCTGTACTTTGCAACGGCAAATAACAATGGGCTAGATTACAACTGGCACGCTAACTGTTGCGCGCATGCAAAAAGGGGTGTATCGTGACTCTTTGCAAGCATTGGAAGTAGCACATTTATTAAAGGTTGAAAGTAAACACGTTTGGGTGCAATTTAATTTAACGCACGCCGGGTTAGCGTCACTTTAGAGCTTTTGTCAAAGAGTCAGTGTACTCAAGAATTTTTAATGTTTAAAAAGATAGACAATCCCTTTATTACTCATTCCCCAGTTTTGCATAACCAACACGGTTATATTAATATACTTTTTACCCCTGTGATTACTTTTTAGCTAAGCCTCTGCAGACTGCTCCCTTATTTCAGTTCTTTTGACAGACTTGAATTTTAGTCTCTCATAAGTAACTCCACGGGTTTCAGCACAATGTTATCTATATGACACACATGAACTAACACCCTCTAGCTGTGAAACATTGTCAAATGCATTCAGATAAGAGGTGGCCTTCAAGGGCTTAGAAATTAGCATATGAGCCTACCTAGGTTTAGCTTTGAACTAAAAATACCAAGATAACAAAGCAAAATTGATTATAAAAGTGCATTTTAAAGTTGTTTAAAATGACATGACCTATTTGAATCATGAAAGTTTTTTTTTTTTTTTTTACTAGACTGTCCCTTTAATTCAGGTATTAAATAAACACTATTTTTTTTTTGGGGGGGGGGGGGTTCTATATTACTGCTATCCTAAACTTATAAAAGTTCCCTTTTTTTACTTGTATGACATTTTCAGGCAATTAATGTCTGTTTTATGTCTACCTGTATGATATCTAAATATAATACTTATTTTCTTGGAGAGATGCAAACTATACCCATTCAAAAATAATCTCTTCTTTTTTTGTGTATAGCAGACATGTTTTCGATAAAACATTTACTTTGAACATACAATGCTTAAATGGCCAATGATAATAAGAGAAAGAAAGGCACCCATACCGTAATATAAGTAGTCTTGCACCTGGTACGGTGGTTTTAAGCTCTAGGTCTCCTCTAAAGTAATATGCCCCTTCACCAGAATAGCGACAACTCACTATACTGAAGGTGGTAACTGAAAATTGATTGTTATTGAAAGTACTAAATCATTTATATATATATATATATATATATATATATATATATATATATATATATATATATATATATATATATATATATAAATTTCTGAAAGAAAATTGTAAATTATTCCACCAATTAAAACAAGTTTTAGCAGAGATGAAATGATTTAGTCTTTCAGCACCCTTCATTAGTGTTGGAAGGTACCAAAGGCTATTTTATTTACTATGTTGATGGACATAGGAAATATTTTCAGCATCTATATGAAAAAATAGCTTTACATTTTCTGTTCAAGGCCACAAAAATCATGATTCACATAAAGCATGGAACTAAAAAAAAAAAAATCCAATATACTTCCATTATCAAAGCATGCACATCAATAGAGCGCCCTGGTGCAATTATTTTTGGGGGACACCCAAAATTAACTCAGTAGTAAGCAATAGTAAGCAATATTGATAATATACCTGCTACTCTGTATAATTATTTTGAGGATAGATAAATAGATAGATGGATTCTCTTTATATGCACATTTTCTGAGGCTCCAGCTCCTACTATGTGCATTTTGAGATTGGTTGATTACTGTCACATGATACAGGGGAAGGGTAAATTGTATTAGTTTGGAAATTTGCAGAAAATAAATATCCTACTCATTTCAACTGTATTGTATTGTCTTTGTATTGTGTATTTATCAATTATTCAATTCTACTGTGGTCCGTTATCAATATTAAAAAAAACATTGCACCTATTGTACAGAATTTCACAGCATCGCTGGCCTTTTTGACTAAGACTTTTAAGAGCTCAATGATAAAATCACTACAACACAGTTTGAGGCAGAGCAATCTCATTGGTGGTTTGTGAAGTCAGTTTCTACAGAAAACATAGACAAGACCCTCTTGGATGCAGCTTTTTCACAGCTTAGATCACAAGTTATTTATGATAAATGTTCTTGTGCATGGGACCTGTCTGGCATACAACAGTAGGTGGAGAGTTCACACATGTGCATTTATGTGTTGTCAATTCTATGACCATTTAATATTCTATATTGTAGTAAACAATTAAATAAAAATACACAAGAAGACAGACGCAGACCTTAGTGTTTCCTAATTTATCTTACTAGGTGAGAAAAAGATCATTTGTCACATGGTTTCTTCACTGCTACCATTTTTGTCTTTTATAGACAATACAACAGCATAATGATTAGCATAGTTTAAAGGGGCAGTAAACTTACAAACTAATGTTATATAATTCTGCACATAGTGCAGAATTATATAACATTAGCTTAGTGGCAGATTTCTACATTAAAGTATTGAGGAGAATTTTTATTTAATAGTTCATTTTTCCAGAACGCCGCTCCTTGCTCTACTGAACGGGTCTGGTTTTTCCTCAGCGCATAGCGGCAACACTGTCTAGTCACAGCGTGCCCGATAGTGCAATTAAACTGAATGTAGCTCGCTCCTGCTACTAGACCAGAGCGGGAGCGAGCTACATTCAGTTTAATGGCACTACCGGGCACGCTGTGACTAGACAGTGTTGTCGCGATGCACTGAGGAAAAACCAGGCCCGCTCAGTAGAGCAAGGAGCGGCGTTCTGGAAAAATCAACTATTAAATAAAAATTATCTGCAATACTTTAATGTATAAATCTGCCACTAAGCTAATTTTATATAATTCTGCACTATGTGCAGAATTCTATAACATTAGTTTGTAAGTTTACTGCCCCTTTAAGTCATTCTCAGAAAGAGCATACATCAGTTACAAATCTGGCATACCCAGACTCTGCAAGATGCTGTCATGCTGGCAATCGTTACACCTCCTGGGTGTGTTCTCAGCGTTGAAATGTCTTGTAAGCTAACACATTTTATTACAAAAGCAGATATTAATTTTACCACTTATTATTAGTACGAGTTTTTTTATATAGTGGGTGTTGTTTGGGGAAACGAAATATATTAAAATTGAGATGCATTTTCTGAACATTGATGTCCTCTTCCTATTCTCTAAGATGAGCCTTTAGTGTAGGAATTGTGTAGGAATTATTTTTCGGTAAACAAATCAGGTACAGTATTTCTGTGGTAGTTTAAGGGGACACTGAACCCAAATTTTTTCTTTCATGATTAAGATAGAGCATGACATTTTAAGCAACTTTCTAATTTACTCTTATTATCGATGTATCTTCATTCTCTTGTTATCTTTATTTTAAAAGCAGGAATTTAAATCTTAGCAGCCAGCCCATTTTAGGTTCCTCACCATGGGTTGGAGGCTTACATTTACCCACCAATAAGCAAGCATAACCCAGGTTATCAACCAAAAATGGGCCAGCTCCTATGCATCACATTCCTGCTTTTTAAATAAAGATAGCAAGAGAACTAAGAAAAATTGATAACAGGAGTAAATTAGTAAGTTGCTTCAAATTGCATGCTCTATCTGAATCATGAAAGAAAAACATCCCTTATATAAAAATAAGTCTGCATAAGACAACATAGCAAACAGTAAGTTGTAAGCAGTATTTCCTTTAGTTCATTCAGAATGAATCTTTAAAATTGACTGTAGTTTTTACCTCACTGGTAAGCAGGGCTGGTTCAAGGAATTGCAATGAAAATGTGCTGCCTGGGTCTGAGAATAAAATGGCGCCCCCTGCCCAACTCTCTGTCTACTACAGTATTAATCGAATTATAGCACTGCATTATATAACCTTAAAGTCAGAAGATATATTTGCCCTCATGTGCTGCCCCTGTTAAGTGCTGCTTGGGTCCCATAGTCCCACCAGGTCAGATTACAGAGCAGACCCTGCTGGCAAGGCCTATAGACAAAGGAAGTAAACAATGGCGCTTACCAATTCTGGGGGTCTGTGTATGGGAGCAGCGTTGACTTCAGTGATGGCACTGGTCTGTGAAATTCAGCCTGCAGCATCTGGAGCCCTGGTAGACACGCCTCCGTTAAGGGCGTGCAATCGATCCACACCAAAGAAAAAGCACTCCCGGGCTTCACAGATATGCAGGCTAGATAGGATATCCGCACCTCCAAACAGCAGCCTTTCACAAATCAACGAGTACTCACAGAGTTAACATCCACTTGAAAAGTAAAAACTGCGCTCTTTATTGGGATATGTTAAAAAGAAAAAGGAGCCTCAGCCCCATATATGCTCAGGATGGGTCACAGCAAACGGACTGCAGACATGTTTCGCGTGGTGCTCCACGCTTGATCACTGCTATCTGTCTGCTGTGGCCATGGTCTCTATTTAAAGAGACATCAATTAACACTAATAGAATGATAAAAACAAATACCAATTAACCCATTCCTGCCTAGAACAATATCTAACTTGGCACATATACCTATTTATTTGTACTTTAGAAATTGATTTAAGACCGCCTTTAGATATAAAAAGCCCCATCTCATAGGGTATATCTTTATCTAGTCTAGCTCAAATTATTAACTACAGACATTATATATATAAGATGAACTATTTCAAAGGTAAATTATTATTGAATTATATTAAATATTCAAACATAGATGCAAATTTATCATGGTTTACATTAAACCAGAGGTGATACATATCTTTGAGTGATAGATAGTGGGGATATACAGTATATGTGTAATGCATAATGCAAAAAGTGGGGGACAGACCCTAAATAAACAAGTTGTCATCACTTTCTTTGTTTATCCCCTGTGGGTGTCTAGTGTTCAGCAAAAAATTTTAAAAAATATATATACGTATAATGCATTATGCATTAAACATATATATCCCCACTAAATAAAATTATTGACCCCTAAACCGCTGCCCCCGACATCGCCAACACTAAATAAAGTTATTAACCCTAAATCCCCGCCCCTGACATTGCAACACTAAATAAAGTTATTAACCCCTAAACCGCCGCCTCCCAACATTAGAAAAATTAATAAACGAAATTATCCAAAATAAAAAAAATTAAGCCTAATCTAATACCCCTATAAAAACAAAATAGCCACCCCAAAATAAAAAAAAACCCTAATCTAGGATAAGAGCTACTGAAATCCTATTGGCTGATTTGAAAAACCAATAGGATTTCAGTAGCTCTTATCCTACTGGCTGATTTGAAATTTACAGCCAATAGGAATGCAAGGTACCCCAATATAAAACGGGTACCTTGCATTCAATCTTCAGTGTGCGGTGGACGATCGCATGAAGAGGACCCTCCACCCTGGATGTCTACGCGGCCACCGTATCAGCTGCACGCCGCCTTATTTCCACCTGGAAGAAGACCTTCACCGCCGGACTTCAGGAATGGTGAGTATCTATGTAGGAGTTAGTGTTAGTTTTTTTTTTGGGTGGGGGTTTAGATTAGGGCTTTTTTATTTTTTAATGGGCAGCAAAAGAGCTGATTGCCCTTTTTTATTTTGGGTTTAGGTTTATTTTATTTTGGGGGTTTGGGTGGGTGGGGGGTTGTATTGTTAGGGGGGACTTTGTAATTTAAATATAAAAAAAAAGCTGATTTTTTTAGGGCAGTGCTTTCTAAACTGTGTGTCATGACACATTAGTGTGTCTGCAGCAGTGTGTAGGTATGTCCCAGCTTCAGCACAAACTTTTTTAATTTTTAATTTCTTTAAACATTTTTGGTTTCCGACTTTCCGACATGCCTGCTATGCAAATCACGTGGTTGTAAATTCTTCTATAGGATCCCCTTTGTTCAGAAAAAGCATATATATATATATATATATATATATATATATATATATATATATATATATATGTAGATTTTATATTTATTTTAATAAAATTGCACATTTGTAAGTAAAATGGGTACTGCCAGTACCTAAGATGGTGGCCATAAGGTTGAGGGGGGAGGCTGAGAGAACTGTTTGGGGGGGGATCAGGGAGGTTGGGGGGTAATGGAGTATCCTACACTAAATATATATATATATATATATATATTAATATATATATATTAAGAAAAAAAAAAAAAAATTAAAGCACCTTAAGATGGCGGTGACAATTGTGGGGGAGAGAAGGGAGCTGTTTGAGGGGGGTCAGGGGGTGGGATGTGTCATGTGGGAGGCTGATCTCTACACTAAAGCTAAAATTAACCCTACAAGCTACCTAACTGCTATGCCTTTTTAAGGGCTGGTAATAGAGCTGTTAACTTTTTTAATTTAGATTAGGGTAGGGAATTTTTTTTATTTTGGGGGGATTTGTTATTTTATTAGGGGGCTTAGAGTAGGTGTAATTAGCTTAAAATTCTTGTAATTTTTTTTATTTTTTGTAATTTAGTGTTTGTTTGTTTTTGTAATTTAGTTTAGTTTATTTAATTGTAGGTAATTGTAGGTACTTGTAGTTAATTGATTTAATTTATTTATTGATAGTGTAGTGTTAGGTTTAATTGTAACTTAGGTTAGGATTTATTTTACAGGTAATTTTTTAATTATTTTAACTAGGTAGCTATTAAATAGTAAATAACTATTTAATAGCTATTGTACCTAGTTTAAATAAATAGTTGCCTGTAAAATAAATATAAATCCTAAAATAGCTACAATATAATTATTCGTTATATTGTAGCTATATTAGGGTTTATTTTACAAGTAAGTATTTAGCTTTAAATAGGAAGACTTTAGTTAATAATATTTAATTTATTTCGTTAGATTAAAATTATATTTAATTTAGGGGGGTGTAAGGGTTAGACTTAGCTTTAGGGGTTAATACATTTATTAGAGTAGTGGCGAGGTCCGGTCGGCAGATTAGGGGTTAATAAGTGTTGGTAAGGTAGCAGCGACGTTGGGGGGGGGCAGATTAGGGGTTAATAAATATTATGTAGGTGTCGGCGATGTTAGGGACAGCAGATTAGGGGTTCATAGGGATAATGTAGGTTGCGGCGGAGTACGGAGCGGCAGATTAGGGGTTAATAATTTAATGCAGGTGTCAGCGATAGCGGGGGCGGCAGATTAGGGGTTAATAAGTGTAAGGTTAGGGGTGTTTAGACTCGGGGTACATGTTAGGGTGTTAGGTGCAGACTTAGAAAGTGTTTCCCCATAGGAAACAATGGGGCTGCGTTAGGAGCTGAACGCTGCTTTTTTGCAGGTGTTAGGTTTTTTTTCAGCCCAAACTGCCCCATTGTTTCCTATGGGGGAATCGTGCAAGAGCACATTTTTCCAGCTAGCCACTACCGTAAGCAACGCTGGTATTGAGAGTTGAAGTGGCGGTAAATATACCTGTACGCTCCCTTTTTGGAGCCTAACGCAGCCCTTCAGAGAACTCTAAATACCAGCGTTGTTTAGAAGCAGCGCTAGAAAAAAAAGACGCGTAGCTAACGCACCCCTTTGGCCGCAAAACTCTAAATTTAGGTGATAGACTTGTTTAAGTCACTGTCACCCTTCAATGTTCTACCTATCACAAATTCTTTTGAAGGTCTAGTCTAGTGAAGGGATTCATTCAATTGCTCTTATGGCTTTTGGAGTTTTGGGGAGATTTGTTTGCTTGCACCCCTTGGCGATAGGGAAATATGGGAAGCCACAAGACAGACCATAAGAAAAATTGGTTTGTGTCCCTTTAAATAATGTGGTGCATTTATCCTGATCTGGCACTGGCTGGAGTGGAAGGAGAAATTGCTTCTTCTTTAACACATACAACTGACATAAGTAAGAAGCTGAAGTCTTTTAAATCACCAAGAACTGCTGCTAAGACAGCATAATATTTAACTTTCATACACACTGCCAATAGCAATAGTTATACAGGAAACATATCTTGTGTCTAACAGGGAATGTCACATTTAACAGTTTAAGCCAGTTTAAGTGAAGATGATGGTTTACTTAAAGCTGTGTTCCATTCCATTTTAAAGGGACATGAACCCCAATATTTTTCTTTCATGATTCAGATAGAATATATCATTTTAAAGCAACTTTCCAATTTACTTCTGTTATGAAGTTTGCTTTATTTTCTTTGGTATCCTTTATCGAAAGCATTAGTGCACTACTGAGAGCTAGTTGAACATAGTGGGGGAGCCAATGACAAAAGGCATGTATGTGCAGCTACCAGTCAGAAGCTAGCTCCCAGTAGTGCATTGCTGCTCCTGATATATGGATAGGAAGTGGAAGCTTAAAAATGCTTGATGATGAAATGCGGGTGTCTTTATCTAATATTCCACCAAATATTCAGAAACTGTGTTCATCCCATTAAAATGGTAAATAGTTATTGGTGTTATTAAACTTTTTTTTAATTCTTGTACATACTTACATACTGTTACTTCTAATACATTTTGTTATTATAGCATTTATGTATGTGTCCGTATCTCTTAGCTTAACCTTCTATTTGCTAGTACAACTGAATAACTGTGTCGCTAAATAATGTAGGTTTAAAAAGTGTGTCGCCGGGGGAGCGGAGCCGGCATCCGGGAGGAATGGCCGCACCTTAGGTGAGCTCCGAGGTTGGACTCTCATGATACTGATAAAAGGGGCCAAATACCCTGCAAAATTGCTATAGGAAGCATACAAACCACTCAGGAACAGATGTGAGGGGCTAAAGAGACAATAGAACTTACGGATATTTGTTTTTTCACATCGCTCCAGAACGGGGCCTATGGGACAGCCGCCATCTTGAAGCCCTGACAGGCTGTAAGGGGCTAGCAACATACGCAGATCACGCTGACAAGCAATCTGGCAGAAGATTACCGTGAGTAAAAATCCGCTATCCATGTTTATCACAAATATTACATGGCACAGATCAATAAATTTAACTACCAGGAGGGGCAGTTTAAAAACGGAGCATTGATACACAGACTCTCTAATACTGCTCTGTATTGGGGCCTACTTAACGCATCCATCTTGAAGCCTTGACAGACAGTATGAGGCTAATAATCTGCGGATACTTATGTATAGACACGGAGCAAGCTGCAGCACCATTAGGTGTTATCATATATAATCACGGCCTAATTGATATACCTAATAGGAAAGAAGCCATTTTTAAAAAGGAACGCTTCATATGAAGATGACCCGCTGGGCCTGTTACACGATAGTTCTTGACATGATGCAAATGCTCATGTATATATAATTATGTATTCAATCTGCTGAAAGTATTGCATATGATAGCTGGAATCTTGTGTTCTGACACTTATCACCCACCTGGATAGCCCAGTGTATAGACTGCTCCATAATATGGAATGTGAATAGCGCTTTACAAGAGAAGTGACCTCTGACCAAAGTTATTACCGCACAGCCAGAATCAATATACACATACTGCGCACCAGGATATTTCAACTACCTGTTTGCTATCGTTATTAATATTGATAGTAAACGCATCTTCTGGGGTGTACATTGAGGATTGCTGGCACTTGACTCTGTCAAGAGACAACAATGTCACCTAAAAAGCTGAATAAGGCAGACAAATCAGGTAAAGCCCCTGCAACACCACATCAAACTGTGAACGCTTTCTTCAAGCTGCCTGACCAAACTCCAATCACTAAACAGACAACCTCAAAGGCCCAGAAGCATGTCTCTTCATCTTCTGAAGATGAGGAGGCTGAATCGACAGATACTACTCAGATATCTACCGCACTGCTACGCTCCATGCCGTCTAAACAAGATTTTAACAATCTGGTGACACAGGGTCGCCAGTGCATTAAGTAAGAAATAGCTGGCCTCAGAAAAGAAGTTACTGAGATTGGTCAAAGAGAAGAGGCCTTGAAGGAAGATAATGATCTTAATCAGTCAGAAATATCTAACCTACAAACAATGGATAACATGCATGATTTGCAGATCACTCAACTACAAGATAAAATTGAGGATCTGGAGAACAGGCAGAGATGACAGAATCTGCGAATTCGAGGAATTTCCGAGGCTATTCTCCCTAACATTCTCTCTGAGTTCCTAACTGGCCTTTTGTCACACCTACTAGGCCCCTCTGCCACTTACGATACTACTATGGATAGAGCTTACAGAGCCTTGAGACCCAGGCCTCCAGTCCAAGCTCCACCACGAGATGTTATACTAAAATTAAAAGACTTCCAAGCAAAAGAAGAAATCTTGAAAGCAGCAAGAAAGCGGAAAGATATCACATACCTGAACTGCCAAATTCAAGTTTACACAGATCTAGCACCTCGCACCCTTCAGAGGAGGAAGGAAATTCAACCCCTTACTACAGTTCTCAGGGCAAAGGGAATTCAATATCGGTGGGGCTTCCCCTTCTCTCTCATTGTAACACACCAAGGTGAGAAATTAATCTGCAAATCATTGATGGAAGCACAATCTTTTTGTTTGTCACTTGGTATATCACTACCAAAGGAGCTCCCTACACCAGATGACCAGCCCTCCATGGGACAACTAATGCAACCTCGACCTCCCAGAGCTCAGTGGCAAACAGCTTCAGTCAAAAAAACGAAGAAGAACACTACAAGCCCTTCAGAAGAACAGACATGACAGTTTTGACTGGACACTAGTCGGTAAAGTACTAATCTTCCAAAGTGCCTAAAACACCTTATGGTTTTACATAGGTTTCTTGCATAGCAGGTTATCTCTTTCAGTATTTATGATGGTTGAACTTGAATATATTTTTCTATAGCTAGAAATGGTTAAAGCTATGCAACCCCCGTATAATGTTTATTCAATGCATTGTTAAAGGAGAGATGGACAACTCTCCCCATGTTTTCTTTTTTGTGACACATGTTGCTTTGGTTATTTTTGTTTTTATGTTTGTTTATTGTTTGTATATTGTTGACAGAAACAGCTTTCTTACAGGATGTAATTTAAGGTACAGGTTGCTACACACGTATAATTTCACACATAAGGTCAATAGTCTATATGATCTCATGCTTGACAGCCTTTCCCACCTAACCCCTAAGGGCAAGATTTTATCTTTGATCCACACTTAACAGAACTATGGGAAAGCCTTTACAACTCCTTACTCTAAATGTAAAAGGGTTTAATGATCCGCATAAAAGACACTTAGCCTTTAAAGACATCAATCATAAACACATTGATATCCTATTTTTGCAAGAAACCCACTTTGTGGCGTGTACGGAGCCATCATTTTTTGCCTCGACATACCCCACACACTATCATTGTAGCCATAAATCCAAAAAAGTATGCAGAGTCAGAATAATGATCCATAAATCTACACCATTTCAGAAACAACGGATAGATAGTGGTGAGGAGGGGAGCTATATATCGATCAGTGGACTCCTGTTGGGGAGACCCATAACCCTTGTTAATATATACGCTCCCAATACACTTCAGGCTTCATTTTTCAGTAGTGTCACCAACTATATCCTGTCCTTTGCCAAAGGCCAACTAGTCATAGGGGGAGACTTATATGTCCCCCTTAACCCTACCCTAGACACTTCGACAAGTCACTCATATATCTTCAAAAGAGCACTCAGATCCATACACGACAACATGATATTAATGGGAGTTCATGATGCATGGAGACTGTTTTCTCCCACAGTGAAGGATTATACATATTTTTCGGCACCCAACCAGATGTTTTACCCGTATTGACTACATTTTAGTGGATCATAATACATTGTCCCAATTGACTACTGCCGAGATTCTCCCAATTGCTTGGTCAGATCACTCTGCAGTATTGTGTAAAATAACATGGACACTTGCCCCACTGAGACCATTTCAATGGAGAATGGATGATATTCTACTAAAAAATAAGCTTGCGACAGTTCAGATAGACCACCTCCTGCTCAAGTTTTTTCAGATTAATGATACTCTGGTAATAAATCCCATTATTCTATGGGAAACACACAAATGTTACAAGCGGGGAGAGCTGATCAAAGTGAAGTCTGCACAAACCAAGGAGAATAGAGTAGCTTATAATGACTTAAACACCCAACAATCTCACTGGGATAAAATAGATAAATTGTCCAAAGGACCTGATAGCCAAAACTTACTTAGACCAAGTCACGGATAAGTTAAAGGAACTCCTCCAAAATGCAGCCCAAGCCCAAGCTTTCAAACTACAATAAACATACTTTTTGAAGGTAATAAACCGAGTAGACTACTGGCCAGAGCTCTAAAAGTAAAACAAACAGCTAACTATATCCCACATATACAAAACCCACCTAATAACATAGTGACAGACTCCATAGGTATCGCAGAAAGTTTTCGTAGATTTTATGCCAAGTTTTATAATCTTTTTCCAAATAGAGACAAAGTTGATCATATACTTAATTGTGAATCATACCTACAAGATGTGACCCTCACCACATTATCACAAGACCATATTGACCAACTGGAACAATCATTTACGGCAAAAGAGATTGAAATAGCCATAGACATTAAAAACAGGTAAAAACCCTGGCCCTGATGGTTTTATGGGTAATTATTATAAGAAATTTAAGCACATACTAATCCCACATCTTCTAGCTATTTTTAACCACATAGACCAAGATCATACTCTACCCTCCTCAATGCTAGAATCCATTGTAACAGTGATCGCCAAGCCAAATAAAGATCCAACCATATTAACTAACTATAGACCTATTTCTCTGCTAAATGTTGATTTAAAAATTTACTCTAAAATTCTGGCCAATAGATTAAATAACTTCCTTCCCATGCTCATACACCCGGATTAGGTGGGCTTTGTGTTGCGGAGAGAGGAGAAAGACAATACAGTGAAAGTTCTTCATCTTCTACAACATTCTAAATTTCATGACCTCCCCTTTATATTACTCTCGACCGACGCAGAAAAAGCCTTTGACAGATTGTACTGGGCATTCCTTAAATTGACGTTAAGAAAATTTGGTTTAACTCTATATGCAGATTATCTATTACTAACGTTGACCTCCCCAAGATTGTCTTTCTCCGTGGTACAGGTAGTGCTAGGAGAATATGGGAAAGCATCTAACTACTCTATTTATTTAAATAAATCTGAAATCCTATCACTTAATCTTCCAGAGGGAGAAATACGAAGCTTACAACAACATACCCCATTCTCGTTCCAGAGTAGATCATTAAAATATTTAGGGATACACATATCAGCTTGCCCACACTAACTGGTAGAACTTAATTACAATTCCCTCTTGGCTAAAGAGACTTCTGATTGGCTAAACAAAAACATTTCATGGATAGGAAGAATTAGTGTGGTCAAGATGACCCTACTTCCTAAGTTCCTTTATGTATTTCAGAAACTTCCCATCCCACTCCCTGAACCATATATACCCAAACTACAGAATATGATAAATGCATATATTTGGAAAAAGAAACCACCCTGGATAGCTAAAACCACACTATACATCACAAAACAAAACAGTGGCCTAGGGGTACCAGATATGGCCAGATATAGGGCTTCAGTGTTCCTCCGCAGGATATTAGACTGGTGCACGTACACAGATAGGGACCAAAGACAGTGGATACAACTGGAACATGCTATCACGGCAGCCCCACAACCGGGCGCACTGTGCTGGCAGTTACCATCTAATTATCCAAGTACTATTAGGAACTATCCAATGATTAAGGAAACTCTAGAGGTGTGGAACAGCCTGTTAAGAAAATACCCTCATATATCCTTGACCCCCTCCCCACTGACGACCATCTTTGCAAACCCAGACTTCCCGATAGGATTCCATCTAACACCTGAGGCACCGACCAACTTCCAAAACTTACTGTCATTTTATACAGTAATGGAGGGGGATAACCTACTACTACCTAAGCATAACCTCACATCTCAGAATATTCCTCAATTCTCGCAATGGTTTAGATACTTGCAACTGAGACATTTCTTTTACACCCATAAACATAAGGACTGGATCATCAGAGACCGTACATCATTTGAAAAACTATGTAGTTTAGACTCACCACCTCTCCATGCCATATCCACTCTTTACTCATTATTGATTACACCTCTCACAATTATGCAAAATACCACGATTACTTCTTGGCACAAGGAGTTACCTTATACACTTGACGAAGAAGAATGGCTCACTATATTCCTCAGGACAAGTGGGGAGGCTCATTCAGCTACACTTAAAGAAACAAACTATAAGTTCCCACTCAGGTGGTACCTTACACCACAGTGATTAAAATATATTTTTCCACAAGCCTCTGATAGGTGCTGGCGTAAATGTGCAGAGAAAGGAACACCATATCACTTATGGTGGACATGTCCAAAGATAGAGAAGTTCTGGCAGGACATACATATCACAGTACAAGAAATGTTGGGGTCCAAGTTTAATTTAGATCCTTTGAGCTACTTATTTCACACTTTACCCAAATTACCCTCCAAGCAACACACTGCACTTTTACATTTAGCAATTTGTAGCGCCAAACAAATAGTGCCAAGATTATGGAAATCAGAGTCCACTCCGACCCTGAATATGTGGGTTACTCAGATGCACACTAATCTAAAACTAGAGAGATATTTTTATTATACTATGAATAAGTTAGACTTTTATGCAGAGATGTTGTTCTACTGGGAAACAAACTACCTTGCAAAAGCTGATAAAGCAGTAGGAGATGGGAATAAACAACTAAGCCATAGTTAAAACATTTATAATTTGGACGGAGTAGTTGGATTATGCAACATAGTGACAAACAATACTAGGCGTTGATAAAGGGTTATATGTATGACAATATGTTGAAATGAATAAGGTAAATGTTTCAAATACTGTTAATGACCAATTCCTTCAACCACTGGTTCAGAAACTGCCTAGCTTTGTGAAGGACACGACCCATGTGCTCTCTAGGCTTGAGGATGTTACTTGGGAGATGGGATACAGCTGGATCACCATTGATGCTGTGTCCCTGTACTCCTCCATACCTCACCAGTATGGTCTGCAAGCTGTATCGTATTTTCTGAGAAGAGAGACTGATCTTTCTCTTGAACATGGGGACTTTGTGCTGAGAGCGGTTAATTTTCTACTCCGGCATAACTTCTTCATGTTTAGGGGTAAGTTTTACCTCCAGAGGCGTGGAACCGCTATGGGGGCAAAGTTTGCCCCCTCCTACGCTAACCTGTTCATGGGGTGGTGGGAGCGGTTCCATGTCTTTGAGGGTAATAGAAACTACACACAATATATTGTCAAATACTTGTGCTTTATAGATGACCTGTTGGTCATCTGGTCAGGCAACAAAGATCAAGAAGACACCTTGGTTGATATGTTTAATGTCAACAGTGTTGGTCTGAGATTCACCTTTGAGTGGAATCAGACTAGCATAAATTACTTGGATGTAACCCTCAGATTTGATGCTGACACTGGGGGGGTGTCCTCATCTCTTTATAGGAAGCCGATTTCCGGGAACACGCTGTTGCATGCCAGAAGTAGTCATCCCAGGCATGTCTTTAAAGGCATTGCTAAAGGCCAATTCATGCGGATAAAAAGAAATTGTTCCCGGGAAGAAGATTTTCTTAAGGAGAGTGAGGATTTGAAATCTAGATTAAAGGAGAGGGGTTACCCTAAAAATCTGGTTAACAAGACTTTTTCAGAAGTCTCCGCTATGGACAGGAAAAGTGTCCATGGACGGCAAAGAGACAATAAATTGATGAATAACCCTTTCACTAAGATCAAACCCACCCTAGTCACTGCCTTTTCTAACCAGTTTGACAAGGTCTGTAAGGTTATAGAGAAGAATTATGGATGATGGCTGTAACTTCATCTATAAACGAAATTTGACCCTGGGAAACATTTTGTCTCCTAGCATGCTGCCCCAACAGGATAGTGGTAGCTCATGGTTGAAGGTCAAGGGAACATACAAGTGTGGTAAAAAGACATGCAAGTCATGTGACCACATGTTTGTTTCAAAAACCTTTACCTCTACCAAAACGTCAGAAGTTTTTGACACTAGGGGTTGTATTAAATGTGGCAGTAAATATGTCATATATTTAATTGAGTGCACCCAGTGTAATAAACAATATGTGGGCAGAACTACTAGGCCTGTGGGTAAGCGAATCAGGGAGCATCTCTCCTATGTTTCCCAGGAAAGGGCTGTTTCTGCTCTATCCAAGCACTTTTTGGATGTTCATTTGGGAGATGTTGGAACCTTCAGGTGGCAGGCTATCGAGCTGGTGTCCAGACCAGGCAGGCTATCCTCTCCAGACAGGAGATTTACTGGATACACAGGCTCGGTAGCTTGGTACCTGGGGGTTTCAATTCCGAATTCGACATCATTAATTACTGGCACAGATAGTGCTTAACTCTATCTTTATTCTTAAAGCATTCAATAAATTACTAATATTTGACGTAATTAAATAACATCTTTGTTGATTGTAGACTGGGCCGGCATGGACTATTGAAATTTTATATAAAATTTTTTCAAAGATATGGTCTGGTTTAGTTTATAAATATTCAACTATTCCATTTATTCCTTTGAATTTATATTTATGTTTCTACAAGTCCATCTCTTTACTCTGTATGAATTTGTACACATTGATTGTTTTTAAACACATATGTATATTCATGTTTGTATATATGAATTTGCGAACCGGTGTTATAACATTGTCATTTAGTAATTGTTTAGTTCATCTGTTAAAATTGTGCATTTATTGATTTGTTTATTTGACCATATATTCAGTTCTTATATCTTTATTCTCTATAACATGTTTTTCATTTACATATTATATCCCTTTTTCTTAAACAGCTTAGAGTAATAAGTTTGTTTTTAACTATGTTCTTTTATACCACTCCCACTTGGGGAGTGGTTATTAGGTACAAAAGGCGCTCTCTCAGAACACCTGTTAACTGTCTATGACTACGGCCACTCTGTGCCGAAACCGGTAAGACCTTTTTTACTGTTCTCTTTGCTGAGACTATGACCATGTTTTATCCTTTGGAATATATACAATAAAGGCTTGCTTTTTATCTTTTCATATTTGGATATCGAGTGATTTTATCCCTTACCCTGGACGAGCATTGGATACTCTTTTGTTCTTATATTTTACTGTGGAGCACTGGGACTCCACTTCCGCCAGCACGTCCTGGCCGACACAGGCTACAGCTGTCCCTGATGATTCTGACAGATTTGAGAAGGCGTGTGCAGTTGTGAGAGGCTGAGCAGTGTTATTTGGTATTAAGCTGAAGGATTTGTGCCCGACATCGAGGAATACAAGTAACGGATGATAACAGCGGTTCCCCGGCACTGTGAGTACATATATACATGCTTGGTGATGTGATTTCTGAAATTGTCTGTTTGGCCCGGTTTTATATTCTCTGTTCTGGAGACAAGGAACTTTGCTGGATCTGAGCCTGTTTACCGATACTAATATATGAGCTGTCAGGTAGGAACGATATGCTGCATTTTCTGCTGCTGATTCAGTAGCGGGCTGTCTGGGAGAATTTCTTTAAACGTTGGGCCACTCTGAAGTGCTTGGGACTTTCTTTCCTGGGGTCTGAAGTAACCGCTTGGAGTTGTATTATTACTATTGCCCCAACAGCCTTTCGGAAACGTTCCTTTGCCTGCATGATTTTGTACAGTGTTACAAGCTAGGAGGAATACGCTGCCTTGTTTCCTGGGGACTGTTTCCATATTTCTATATATATTTTTTCCATTTAACACTGCATGTCACAAAGGTGACAGCCTCCCTCAGCACACAGCACAGTCCTGAACTTTGCTTTGCTGAGCAATACTTGTTGCTCATTTTTTGATGTTAATGACCTATACCTGAAAAGATTACTTGTTACCCTAATCCCATGATTGAGTCGAGCTAGACTCTTTGACTCTAATAGTGAACCAATTGTGGACTCTGGCCTTCTGAACGGAATCTATGAATAAGGGCATGGACTAAAGGAAAACTAACAGCATTCTTGTTAAATTAAAAACAATATGTAACTGTACTATGAGAAAACTGTATTGGAATCACACACGACAAATGCGTTACTATAACTTTCTGCCATTTTGTTTTTTGTTATGTGTTATATTGTTATATTGTAATTTTTTCAATAAAAAGAATATTGAGAAAAAGTGTGTCGCCAACATGAAAAGTTTGGAATACTCTGCTTTAGGGCAATGCCCTACAAAAGGCCCTTTTAAGGGCTACTGGTAGTTTATTGTTAGATTAGGGTTTATTTTTATTTTGGGGTGGCTTTTTTGTTTTTATAGGGGTATTAGATTAGGTTTATTTTTTTTTATTTTGGATAATTTTGTTTATTATTTTTTGTAATCTTAGATTTGATTTATTTTTCGCAATTTTAGACTTAGGTTTTTTTTTTATTTTTTTGTAATGTTAGATTTTTTTTGTAGTGTTAGGATTTTTTAATTTTGTAATTTAGGTTTTTTATTTTTGGTATATTTTATTTTTAATATAGTAATGTTAGGTTTATTTATAGTTTAAGCTTAGTTTTTTTTATTTCACAGGTAAGTTTTTATTTATTTGAAGGTAGTTATACTGTGAGTTTAATTTAAAGATAAAGGGTGTTAGGGTTAGGGGTTAATAGTTTAATTTAATTTGTCGCAAAGTGGGGGGGTCAGCAGTTTAGGGGTTAATAGTTTTAGTTTAGTATTGGAGATGTGGGGGGTGGCAGATTAGGCGTTAATAACTTTATTTAGTTTTGGCGATGTCAGGGGGCTGCAGATTAGGGGTTAATTATTTTATTTAGGTGTTAGCGATGTGGGGGGTCGGTGGTTTAGGGGTTAATATGTTTATTTAGTGTTGGCGATGTGGGTGGGCGGCGGATTAGGGGTAAATACTTTAATTTAGTGTTGGTGATGTGGGTGGGCAGCAGATTAGGGGTTAATAGGTTTATTATAGTATTTACAATGCGGGGGTGTAGGTTTAGGGGGATTAATAGGTAGTTTATGGGTGTTAGTGTACTTTGTAACATTTTTGTTGTAATACAAGTGAGCTGACCATTCTGTGCACAAAGGCCAATTTTTAAGCGGTATAGTCATACCACACAACTTGTAATCTAGCTGTTAGTGCTTTATTTCTTTGTATATATAATTGTCTTCCATGCTTCATTATTACATTGTGTCTTATTTACTCTTCAAGATTATTTGTTTGAATCCAGGAAGCAATACAAGATCATATGGTTAGACATAAACATTATGTATTTGTTTATGTTTATACAATGTATTGGGTTTAAATATACTGTGTAGTAAGAGACTATGAAGGGTTAAAAGGGGTGTATATACCTCTAACCAATAGCTATGTAATACCCTCTTTTTAAACTTGCACCAATCAGTGTTTTAACAAGTCTATAATTACGGCTTTCACCGAAACGCGTAAGATCGTTTTGTCTTACTCTGTTCCTGTTATGGACTTTTAATTTTGCCAAAATAAAGTTTACATTTATCGAATTCAGGATATACTCCTTTTCTCATGTTTGTTTGTGGACTACTTGGAGTCCTGCTTTCATCCTGATTTCGATTGGTTCCCTGGGACTGGTAACTTTATGTGCTACACTACACTAGTGTACCTTGTGTCCTTTATTTTCTGATATGCATATATTTGTGCACCTTTGAGCTGACTCCTGATTGGTAAGTGACGTACCCAGAAGCAAAGGCACGTGTCAGAGACACCATATGGATCCACCGCAAGCATGGGGCATGTAAGCTGAGATAGAAAAGGACTTGTCAGTTTGGCCTCAGTTTGGGACGTCACCAGAGCAGTAGTGGGGTAAGTGGAACCTCTCTATCCACGTAGTGGATGCTTTTTGTGCAGGATAGGACTATTGTCTTGAAAGCTTTTATTTCTATGCTCAAATTTGCATTTCTGCACTGACTTTCAGTTTAGTACGCATAATTGTCGCTGTTTTCAAGCACATTATATGAATACTATATGCCAAGTTTCTTTGTCCTTTTTTATATAATGAGTTGGACTTTCTATAAATAGCAGGTATACTTTTTCACAACTTCGTGAAATGTATGTTTTAATAAAGTGGAACCCCCTCGTAACCTGGGCATCCTTCTGTATTTGAGTGCATACACATAGAAACACATATATACAAATGTATACACATATATACACATGTATATATACTTTGCAGTCCTTTCCACTCAATTACATTTAAACATGGAAAATTATTTTTATAAAATTTTAATATTTAATGTGTTTTACTGTCTATGTACTGTAAATATTTTGCATTCCAAAGTTTTTCACATGAGGGAAATGTTCTAAGTAATTATAAATAGATTTTCCTATATATAATATAGTATATGTATATACCAATACCTCAATAGCACATCATTTTTAATCTAGCCCAGAATTTGATAAACCTCAATATTAGACAGATCAATATCATAAAACTAAGAAGCCCATTTAAATTTACTTCATTGTTGTTGATTTGTTTTTTATTTTTATATTTTTATATTTTTTCAAACTAAAATATTATAAAAATGTACATAAATATTTCACTTCAATGTAGGTAACATGGCTAAAATTATTATGTTTTATGTCTGGTGGAGATCTCTCTCTTCCAGCCTCAAGAATGTCCTCTTACATTAAATGGACGATAGTCATGTTTTTAAATGTATTTATATATTCTTTTTTTTAAGCTGACATTCTTGGTTTAAAAAAATACTTTTGTGGCTGTATGCATGCAGAGCATTGCACTACTAACCAGTACAGTTGTAGGGTTGTCATTTATCCATAGAGATAATCTATGCAAAAGAAGCACAAATGTGTGTTTTAAAAAAAATATTTGAGCAGTTTTAGCTTCACCTTTTTCAAACAAACACATTTGTAACATTTTGAAATACTGTTTTTTATATGCAGGGTACAACTTATACATGTGTACATATGTATGTGCACAACATATATACACATATATACAAATGTGTATATATACAGTATATATATAGACTGTGTATATATATACGTATATATATATATATATATATAAAATTAAACTATCCATTTTTAATAAAGTGAATATGGTTTGTTTGGCTTTTAATAGAAATACTTCAAATACCTTTGTTCTTCACTTAGAAGAAAATATTCTATTTTAAATATATATTTATATACACATATATACATCTATTTATACAAAATATTTCTATCAATCTATCGATATAGATTTTATATAATATATATCTATACTATAATCGCATTTGTAACATATCCGTCGCCAGTTGTGCACGCATCTTCAAAGGAATGTTGGCAGCGCGAAGCAGCCAAAAGAATGTTGACTGCACGCGCAGCCAAAATAATTCACCTGGATGCAGCTTCGCTACATCCAGGTGGATTCTGAAAATGGCAGGGTGGTGAAAGAATTCACCGCAGGTGGATTTTTTCACCACCCTGTCAACTCATTTTTGGAATCCACCGGGATGCAGCAAAGGCGAACGGAGCATTAGAAAAAAAAAAAAACTAACCGCCCGCAATAAGTATTAAAAAAAACAAACCGTCTGCAATAAGCATAAAAAAAAACTAACCGCCCGCAATAAGTATTAAAAAAAATAAAATAACCACCTGCAATAAGTATTAAAAAAACAACCAGCTACCTTATACAATTGTTAACCCCTAAATCCGCCAACCCTAAGATCCCAAACTACCTAATACATATATTAACCCCTAAACCGCCATTAACCCACATCACTAATTAACCTAATAAATCTATTAACCCCTAAACACCCATTAATCCACATCGCAATTAACATAATTAATATATTAACCCCTAAACCGCCAAACCCCACAACGCAAATAACTAATCACTAAGCTCCCTAACCTAACATCCCCAAAATTAACCCCATTACATAAAATAATCATAAATTACAATTAAAATAAAAAAAATCTAACATTACTTTAAAAATAAAGAAAACTAAGTTTAAACTAATTAAAATTACAGAAAATAAAAAAGTCTAACATTACGCAAAATAAACCACATTATCCAAAATAAAAAAATTAAACCTAATCCCTTTGAAAATAAAAAAGCCCCCCAAAATAAAAACACCCCCTAATCTAAGAATAAACTACCAGTAGCCCTTAAAAGGGCTTTTTGTAGGGCATTGCCCTAAACAAATTAGCTCTTTAACATTCAAAATAAACCAAGTCCCCCCTAACAGTAAAACCCCCCACCCACCAAACCCCCTAAAATAAAGAAAACCTAACACTAAAAAACCTAAACTATCCATTGTCCCTAAAGGGGCATTTGTATGGGTATTGCCCTTAAAAGGGCATTCAGCTCTTTTTCTATTGCCCAAATTCCTAATCTTAAAAATAAAAAAAATCCCCCCCCCCCAAAAAAAAACCCTAACACTAAGCCCCAAATAGGTACTCACGGTTCCTGAAGTCCGATGGAGAAGGTCTTTTTTCAGGCGGGTCCATCATCTTCTATCTTCATCAACAGTGAAGGCGGCGCGGAGCGGAGGTGTGGAGCGGTCTTCCCTGATGTGGAGATCCTCGGCGGCAGCGCTCCTCGTTGGCGTGGAGGCTCCTCTTCATGTGATAGTCCGCCGCACACTGAAGATTGAATGCAAGGTACCCCATATTTATTGGGGTATTATGCATTCCTATTGTCTGATATTTAAAAATCAGCCAATAGGATGAGAGCTAATGAAATCTTATTGGCTGATTTAAACAGCCAATAGGATTTCAGTATCTCTAATGCTATTGGCTGATTTAAAAATTTCAGCCAATAAGAATGCAAGGTACCCCAAATTGATTGCGGTACCTTGCATTCAATCTGCAGTCTACGATGGACATCGGATGAAGTGGAGCCTCTTTTAAGGGCTATTGGTAGTTTAGTATTAGATTCGAGGGTGTTTTTATTTGGGGGGATTTTTTATTTTTTAGAGGTATTAGTTTAGGTTTAATTTTTTTATTTTGGATACCTTTGTTTATTTTTTTCTGTAATTTTTTTTTTGTAACTTTAGCTTGGGGGGTTGTAGTTTTTAAATATAGACTGCTCTTTGAGCAGGCTTATCGTCTAGTATATATATAAAATGTAAAATAAAAAGTAAAGAACAAAGGTTTTGAAGTCATTCCTAATGTACTTTCAGCTTTAGCGCAGTTGTCCTAGAGCACCTTCGGATTAGCACACAATCAATAGCCAGAAGAGGTTTTTGTAGCACGCCCCACAGAAATCTATGGGGAGTCTACGTCCAGACGTTAGCATGTCTGAGTCTTTGCTTGCATGATAACTTTTTACTTTCTACTTTCAGTTAGCACTCAATATGGAAAATTTTGCGCTCCACTTGTAATCTAGGCCTTTGAGTCTATCCACCAGTAATTTAATTCACCCACCAGTAATTTAATTCAATTGTGTAAAAATAGAAAAAAAAATATTTACACATTTATTACTAATGAATATGCTTATTACAATAATAAATTTTATTATATCTAATCAAATGTATAAATGATATTAAACTGCAGTTTCCTTTTCATTTGTTCAGTTTTCAGCATTTGTCTCTAAACTGTTATATTGATATAAATCAAACAATGTCAATAGCAATGGTTATTAGATTAATTTAAATTCAAGGTTTACCTATTTATTTGATTTTTAACGTTTTCACAACTGCTTCGTAGATTACTACTTGATACATATCATGAACATGTATGTAAGTATCTCACTTCAATGTGGCTATAATGGCTCATATGATTATTTTTATGTCTAGTGGCAATATCTGACTTGCAATCTGAAGAATGTCCTCCTACGTCAAAACTTGCTGTTTACAAACTCATATAAAGCTCTTCACACAACAGAATGCTGAGGAGCAGATGTCATCAGCTTGTCTTGTTTATGTGGGATGAGTATGAAAACAACTTCCCCTCTACACTGGACTATCAGATATCAGTATAAAGCCTGAAATAGTGTAAACAAATAGTGTAAACATAAACTGCTCTCATTCTGTTTTGAGGACCCTCAATGTCTTTTGTATCTGTCTCCAAGACATGCATTATCTCTGTCTTTTCGTTTTGTAATGTAATACACCATTGTTGAAACTTAAAAAACAAACAATATGGAAATATGAAAGGTTGAAAGATAAAAGGGTTTGTGAACGTGTTTGCCATGAGTGATCAGTACTAGTAACCAGAAGTCTTGCACGTGCCTGCACAACCAAATCAAATTAGTCAAAATACAAACTATCACAAATATTCAACGCACACACCTTGATGTGTTGGTATTATTTTTTCTTTTTCTATAAGTATGATTTGATTTGGGAAAAAAACATACAGCCAGATTACAAGTTTTGCTTTATTGTTGCTCGCTAATATCGTTTACGTTATTTCCATTGCGTATCTTTTATAATGTAGGTATTACGAGTCTAAAAACAACCTCGTAACGCGAGTATAATCACGGGCGCATTATAGATTCTCCCATAGAGATCAATGCTAAATGAACAAAACACAGATTTTTCTTCTAACTCAATATCGCGAGAAATACACACTGCTCTGTCATTCTATATATAGCACATAATGGACAACAAAAACACTCAGCTAAAATGTACAAACAACAATCGCACACGCAACATAGTACATACGCATTCCACATTCATAATCGTTATTAAAAAAAAATACACAACATTTACACTAAATGAGGAATAGGAAAATATGTTGAGATCTTGCAACACGGAACAAAACAACATGCAAAAAGAATTGCACACTGATACACAAACAAAATATTCGCATTGCAGATCACAAATAAACATTTACAAAACTTAACAAATACGAGACCATCACAAAGCAACATTTAGATTTAGAGATACTAATTTTGAAGAATGTTATGCAAAACGATCACTATGACATCATCGCATTATACACATTCCACAAATACATATGTGCATTTACAAACTCAATCTGAGCATAATAATTACTAAGAAAGCACACCTGAACCTCGTTTACTTTGCAAACCAGTACATCATTAAACATTTTCATAGGGTATATAAGCACGCTCTAAGCATGGCTTCTTTGACTGTATTGCTTTTTCCAGTTAGGTGCAGGTCTAGGCGTTGGAGGGTTTGGAGAGATTTGAGAGTAGAGAGATTTAGTGTGATTTAGTGAGAGTTAGTTAGTGTGAGAGTTAGTTAGTGTGAGAGAGTGAGTTAGTGTAACAGAGTGAGTTAGTGTGAGAGAGTGAGTTAGTGAGCGATAGTTTATTTGGGTGAGTGTGCAAGTGTTTTATTCCTACATTCATTATATAAACACATTTACACACAAACACATTCAATACATACATACACTTATCACTAACACTACATACACTCTATACCCCATTCCCTCTCATCCTACACTCCATACCCCATTGCCTTTTATCCCATACCCCATTCCCTTTCATCCCATATCCCATTCCCTTTCATCCCATATGTTTTTGTTTTGTTAAAAAAACATCTTGTTTACATATCCTCATTTTTGTCTTTTTCAACATATACGTTTGTATATACGTATATTGACCATCTAGATATCTGAAAGACGGGTTTGCAAATATGGAAATCATATTGATTACTTTTGCTTACAATTGAATTACAAAGGCAGCCTCATTAATACACTTTCAAATAGAACATTTACATCTTTATTTGGAAGTGTGCTAATATCACGATTTCTTTTATTTTCAGAGTCTGAGGCCAGGGGGGAGCAAGCACAGAACCCACAGGCTCCTCCTTCACCCAGGCATGAGAGTGGTGTAGATGACTTGCCACCTCGGGGAGACCTGGAAGATATCTCTGCACCATCACCCCCTGAAGAAGCCCCTGCTGCAGAAGAGATCCCTGCAACAGCCCCCGTGCAGCAGCAGACTCTCATGCAGCAGCCCGCCATGCACCAGCAGCCCATCATGTATCAGCTCCTCCTCAGGACAACATCCCCCCAGAGATACCAGAGATGGAGATCTTGAATGATTTCCTTGAAGAGATGCGTGCCTCCCAGAGGGAACAGGTGGAATACAGAGTGTACCTGACAGGAGTAGTGAATGAGATTGTCAAGAAGGACAAAGAGATATTTTTAATACTCTTAATAATATGTTGCAGGTCCTACGAGAGGTGCAAAACACACCATCTGCTCCTGCCCCATCTGCTCCTGGGTCTCCTCCATCTTCTTCTCTGCCTCAATCTCCTCCTCAGCCTGGTGATCCCTTAACCACTTATAGTACTCCTTCTCCCCCAAACATCTCCTATGAGAACTCGTCGGAGGGCGCAGTTGCCCCCCCAGCACCTCCGTCCCGTGGGAAGAGGGGAAGGAAGAGGAAGTAATTTTGTATATATTTATTTTAAATTTATTTAATGTGTAAAGGATAGGTATGTGATGATATGGTCTTCTTACACTTGTGGAGCACACCCTGTATTTAATAGGCTTCTATGGGACTGGGTCCATGGAGGCATATTGTTTGCAGAGTGTTTTTTACAAGTGTGTGGCGACAACATCATCACATGCTGTCCTAGTTGATTACATTGATTGTTTTTTTCGATGTGATATCCAAACTGTTTTCCCAATCTCAAACAAAATGACCATTACAATTATACATGATGGCATATCAATGTTTTGATGCCAACAACACAGCTTAAAGGGACAGTCATAACATGAATTATTGTTGGTTACAAAGAAAACACTTTATTACGCATTATTATTAAGTTTTGAACTGTTATAGAAATACATGTTTTACTTCTGTGATTAAACTTTTATCTATGCCTCTGCAAAACAACCCCTTATTTCAGTTCTTTTGACAGACCTGCATTTCAGCCAATCAGTGATCACTCCAGGGTAACTATACTGCATGAGCTCAATGTTTTTTATATGAAACACATTAACTAATGCCCTCTAGTGGTCAAAATGCATTCAGATTTGAGGCACTCTTTAAGGTCTAAGAAATGAACAGATGAACCTCCTTGGTTTAGCTTTGAACTAAGAACACCAATAGAACAAAGATACATTTTTGGTAAAAGTTAAATTGATAGTTGAAGAAAATTGCATTTCAGATTAAAATCCTTAATGTTTTGTTTGACTTGACTGTCCCTTTAAACAAAAACATATGTTAACATATACTAATCCTTAGGGCTTGTTGGTATATCTACACGTACTTGTTAAAACAAGCAAATATTTGAATTTGATATTAAGCCTGTATGCCATATTTCTCTTGACGTGTTAAATAAAGTCTATTTTTTTAAAGCTACATTAGAGTGTTTGAATATTTTAAGAAAGACATTTCATTTAGAAGGAGTATGAAAGAAGAACATTCGCTTACATGATTTTGACAGACGAAAATTTTAAACAACTGCTGATTGGTGGCTGCATATATTTAATGATTGTCAGTGCCTCACCCATGTGTTCACTTAAAAACTAGTAGTGTATTGATGCTTATTCAACACATTATACCAAGAGACTGAAGCACATTTGAGAATAGAAGATAATTGCAAACCTGGTTAAAAATGTATGTAAAAAAAAATTATATATATATTTCGGGTTTCATGTCCTTTTTAGAGTTACATTAGAAATATATGCTCACAATGCTATATTTGGACATTAACAATGTGGAAGCCATACATGACACGATACTGAGCATTTACATTAAGAAAAAAATATAACATCTAGAATAAGTAGACATCTCATATATATTTACCATATGATAAAGGTCAATGCATATTGATTATTTTATTAAAATACAAAAGTGCATCTTTAGGAATTATATATGTAGAAAATTCAACACAACACATTAATTATTTTGTAAATTGAAAATATTGTTGACAAACATATTAAACAAGATGGAGTATATTCATGTATTTGCACTTGCCTCAAAATTTATTCTGGATGAAAAACATATTGCCTTCATTTGTTTATTCATTCTTTATCAGCTATGGTTCAACAATGTACATGATTGACACAATACATAATCCAAGAAATTCATGGTTTTAAACTTGTGTTCTCATTCACAAACATCGGTTACGTGGCAAATCAAATATTGTGGGACAATGTAATCCAATCAGACGGATTTAACACCTTTGCATGTAACGTCTTAAGCAACATGGCGCATCCGAGATCGCGTAAAAACGTAATCCAATCCAAGGACGGATTTTACACCTTTTAATGTGACGTCTTAAGCATCATGGCGTATCCGAGATTGCATAAAAATGTAATCCAATCCAAGGATGGATTTTACACCTTTGCATGTGATGTCTTAAGCAACATGGTGCATCCAAGATCGCGTAAAAACGTAATCCAATCCAAAGACAGATTTTACACCTTTGCATGTTACTTCTTAACCAACATTGCTCATCCGAGATCGCGTAAAAACTTCATCTAATCCAAGGACGGATTTTACACCTTTGCATGTGACATCTTAAGCAACATGGCGCATCCGAGATCGCGTAAAAATGTAATCCAATCCAAGGATGGATTTTACACCTTTGCATGTCAATAAGAAACTTTTTTATATTTGAAAAACTAGTATGTGCTATATTGTTATCTATTAAGGGTGTTTGTTTCATGTAATGCACAGCTTCACATAATGTAATACTAGATAACAGAAACCCATGACACCCATATTTTTTATTTCACGATTATGTAAGAGATTGCAATTTTAACTACCTTTCAAATTTACTGATATTATTTAAATTTGCTTCTTTCTCTTGTTATCTTTTACTGAGATGTGTTTCTAGGTAATCTCAAGAGCAGCAAATAACCTATGTTCTAGCTGCTGATTGGTGGCTGCATATATATACTGATTGTCATTGGCTCACCTATGTGTTCAGTTAGAAACCAGTAGTGCACTGCTGCTCCTTTAACAAATGATACCAATAGACTGAAGCAAATTTGAGAATTGAAGTAAATTGGAAAGTTTTTTAAAGTAGTATGTTCTACCGTAATGAAATTTTTTTTTTGAGTTTCATGTCCCTTTAAATGAGAAATAATGCTACTAGATACATTATGAAAATGTGGATTGGTTATACATTATATGTTACCTATAGCACTGGTCACCATCTTTCCGCTTTAAAAAGGGACACACATGAGAAATACATATGTGTGGGATGTTTTCAGAGCTGTTTAAAGATTTTTTAAGAACAATGACATATGTATTTTTTATATGTGTCACTTATTAAAGCGGAAATATGGTCAGCCTACCTATAGCAATATATCGTTGGATAATTAAATATTATCAATAATAGAGAGATATTAATCATCTAAAATGTGTGCATTACACACAGTGATTTCTATGGTTATATTACTACAATAAGATGTAAGGGAAATTGGAATAGATGTGCTGTCAACATTCAGATAATAGTCTATTTTAAAGATATTATATGTGTATGTTGATGTCAAAAGAAAATAAATACATTAGAAATGCATGTCCATAAATTAAGAATTGTGGTCAGGATCACTTAAAGGGACATGAAAGCCAAAAAATTAAGTTCATGATTCAGATATAGATACTATTTTCATCAAGTTTATAATTTACTTCAATTATCTAATTTGTTTAATTATCTTGGTATCAATTGTTAAAGGTGCATCAATGCACTAATGGTTTCTAAATGAACATATGGATGAGCCAATAACAACCAATATATATATATATGCAACCAACAATCAACATCTAGAACCTAGGTTCTCTGCTACTCATGATATTGCAAAGATAAAACTTTCAGCAAAGTATAACAAGAAAATGAAGCAAATTAAATAATAGATGTAAATATAAAAGTTTATAAAAATGGTATTCTATATCTGATTCATGAAAGGATTTTTTATTTATTTCATGTCCCTTTAAGGATTATCAACATAAAAGATATTTTATAACAAATGACATGAATAAATAAAGAAGAAATATATATATTAATGACATTCTTTTTATTATGATAAATATGATATAGGAATGTCATAAAACATAAAGAAATAAGATAACTTTAAAAAAAGTCAGAATGAGAAATCATCCCCATTAGAGCCATTTGACAAGGTGACATAGTGCATCACAGTCCTTGGAGGGAGTTGACAAGGCAAAACAAAGGCCAGCACAGCCACTTTGGAGACATCTGACAAGGTGACAAAGTGCATCACGGTCCTTGGAGGGAGTTGACAAGTCAAAACAAAGGCCAACACAGCACTTTTGAAGACATCTGACAAGGTGACATAATGCATCACAGTCCTTGGAGGGAGTTGACAAGGCAAAACAAAGGCCAACACAGCCCCATTTGTGCCATTTTACAAGGTGACATAGTGCATCACAGTCCTTGGAGGAAGTTGACAAGGCAAAACAAAGGCCAACACAGCCCCATTTGTGCCATTTTACAAGGTGACATAGTGCATCACAGTCCTTGGAGGAAGTTGACAAGGCAAAACAAAGGCCAACACAGCCCCATTTGAGCCATTTGACAAGTTGACATAGTGCATCACAGTCCTTGGAGGGAGTTGACAAGGCAAAACAAAGGCCAACACAGCCCCTTTGGAGACATCTGACAAGGTTACATAGTGTATCACAGTCCTAGGAGAATGCTGACAAGGCAAAACAAAGGCCAACACAGCCCCTTTGGAGACATCTAACAAGGTGACATAGTGCATCACAGTCCTTGGAGGGAGTTGACAAGGCAAAACAAAGGCCAACATAGCCCCATTTGAGCCATTTTACAAGGTGACATAGTGCATCACAGTCCTTGGAGGAAGTTGGCAAGGCAAAACAAAGGCCAACACAGCCCCATTTGAGCCATTTGACAAGGTGACATAGTGCATCACAGTCCTTGGAGGGAGTTGACAAAGCAAAACAAAGGCCAACACAGCCCCTTTGGAGACATCTGACAAGGTAACAGTGTATCACAGTCACTGGAGAGAGTTGACAAGGCAAAACAAAGGCCAACATAGCCCTTAGTATAAATCTGGCAAGGTGAAATAGTGCAACAGGCATAAGAACTTATAACTATGCCAAATGGAAACAAATATCAAACAAATGCCAAATCGCAATAAATATATAAAACAGAACAGGACATGTGGATGGAGGAGTTATTTGTCCTCACTCGGGCCATCTCCGGATCCTCCACTTACTGAGGTATCAGCATCACCCTCATCGTCTTGTGCATCTCCAGCTGCAGATCCCAGCATTGACTGTATCCGTATGAGTCTGGATAGAGTCATGCGAGAAAGCTGCAGCTGGGTTTGCATGGTGTCGTTCATCCTTCCCAGCAAAGCAAGTGTACTCAGCATGGTTTGCTCTAACCTTACTAGAGCCTCTAGTGTTAACCTAAAGAAGAATAAAATTACAAAGTAATAATTCAAGAACATAATAAAAGTAGAGCAAAGGGACCTTGTACTAATTAAAATACAAATCATTATTCTAATAAAATATGGTATGGATAAAAAGAATTACACATTAAATATGATCTTCATAGATAAACCATTAAGATCTTAGGAAAAATCAAAACCCTATCAATCTTCCAAAAAATACATTGGTTTATGACACAATGTGAAAATGGCAATGATAACAAATCAAAGATAATTGCATATATACATAATATATATATATATATATATATATATATATATATATATATATATATATATACAACATCTAGGCAATATAATTTTGATAATATAAAATGAGAATGTTGAATTCATACAATGTATAATTTGAAGATTTACATTACTAAAATATAATGTGAAATCCAATTTTGACTAATTAGATCAGTATAATGTCCCTTTAAGAATGTATGTTCTAATGTTTATTTGTAATGATACTTACATCGGTGGCTGGTAAGGACAATCCGACACCCAGGACAATGAAGGTGGGGATTGGGATTAGGGTCAATGTGTTGATGGGGAGGGATGGGGCAATGTGGGGGATTGGCTCGCTGCTCCGGTGGAGCCTGCACAGTTGGGGAGTCAGGGGCCATGGGATTTGCTGGCTGTGCATGTGGGGGAGGAGGAAACTATGCATTGTTGCCCACCCACAAATATGTAGATATTTCCCAGTAATGCTTTGTTTCTCATAGACCTATGCATATTGTTTGTGCAAACTTAAGATAACATGAGAATGAACTATATGTGATTATTAAAGTCCGTTTTTATTGTATATTCAAATCTGCTATGTCTGAATCCTGGAAGATTCAATTCTTTTTCCATTCAATAAAAATTAAATAGCCATCACAAGCTCTAAAATAAAACTTAGTTAATTTTTTAAATATCCACTGTGCAGTCATGTGTAAATATGAGAATATATTTAAATATATGAGTGTATTTTATGTACATATAAAAGGGACAGTACACCAAAAAGATATTTACTTTAATACACTACAAATTATTGCATGTTCGATCCTGTTATATGAATATACATTTGACCTGTGTGAGAACCTTATTTGTAAAATGTCCATGTATCTCCATCCTTTCATGGGGCTTTTAAATGATTCAGTGCAGACTCTTAAAGGGACAGTATATTATAATATTTCTAAAAATTAATGTTTACAATTCCTTATTATTTTATTATCAGCAGAGTATATAATGTATGAAATTAAATTGTTCATGTTAGTCTATGAATTATTATTTTGAAGCCAAAACTCAAAATATTTTTATTACCTTGGGTAGATAGTCTGATCTCCTAACTTTATCACATTTTTTAACATATACATACTTCTTATATCTGCAAAACAATCAATCAAAAAGATTTGTAATTTGTATTACCTTATGCATTGTATGCCCCATTGGGAGAGAAATATCTTATAATGTCTGTATTTAGACAGCTTTGCCTTAAGGACAAATCCATTAGGAAAAGGTGGAGAAACCATAGGAGAAATAAAATAAATTAAAATCCAGGGTAACAGAAATACTTCAAAGATTTTATACACTCCAACAGGCAAAGAGTATATTGTGAGACATTATATCTAGAAATACCTATAGTTAACTGTCGCTTAAAATGACTCCACTAGAGTGAAAAGTCATTAATATGGCATACAATAACTAGCTTGTTATAAATGTGAAAATAAAAAGTTAACTATCATGTTTTCTTTAAAGATAATTTAATCTACCTAGGTTAACTTTCAAATAATGAAACCCTAATAAATAAGATATATTTTGTTTAATAATATTTTTTTGGTACCCAAGAAAGATTATAGATATTATAATGTAAATATAACATTAAACTACTCTGTCACTTGACTGAGACAAGTTGAACATTTTCATTTCTTAAAAGTGAAATGACCATAGTTGGTATGCTGACTTTATACTGCATATCCTCGTCATAAATATTTTATGATTTTGACATCTCTAAATCACACAAACAAATCTTAGATGGCTGTATCTAACTCCACCTTAACTTTTGTAAGATACAAGACTTTAACACTCATTATCTGGTTAAGCTGTGATGATATTTTTTTTATTTAATAAATTAAAACAAAATAGTATATTTGATATCAGGCATGCGCTTGTAAAATAGATACTTTAACAGTCATGGGAATAATATTTTGTTTACATGTCATAATATTAGAAGGATGTATTTCTTATTATCTTATTGGGATCGAGATATATATATATAAATATACATAAAATAATATGTATTTCAATAAATAAAATATAAAAATATAGTATGTAAAGAAATGTATTGGAACAAAAAAAATAAATTTGATACAATGTTGATCACAAGGGACGCTTTAGCCATGGAGTTTGGGGGATCTATAGTGCAATATGTCCAATGGTAGCATGTTCGTAATGATTGCTGACTTTTTAAAACATCAGAGTAAGATCTGGGAACTGATTTTACATCTAAGATATATGTTCGAATTCTGTTGGGGTTTAGTATAAGAAGCCTTTGATACACGGCGTGTCAAGCAAACACAGATAAGCAGCATACAGATTACTTCAGGTCCTATGTTGAAGCAGCGGTATCTGTTGACTCAGAAATGTAACCCTTGTATGCAGCACAATTGTGCAGTTAAAGTTTTCTCTATTTGAAAAGTGTTATGATGTCCTAGAAGGGTTAACTGTGCAAGAAAACTATCAGCAAAGCCGCTGGTTTGTGTTGAAGAGACATTAACTTTGGTTTTGGACACTATTTATTATAATAAGATGTTTTTTTGTTTTTTTTGTTTTTTGTTAAGCTGACCAATAGATTAAGATCTGGTGACTAATTTTCTATTTAGGATATATGGTTCAACTCTGCTGGATATAGCAGGGAATATATTGTTGCACTAGATATCTTTCAGATTTGCTGGTCTCTTCTGTATACAAGGGGATTTGTATATGTGTTTGCTAATTTTTCTCCAACATAAATAAGGGCTTATGTCTGGATATATTGACACGCTCCAAATATAAAATAGACTTAATTGTACATACATTTCATAGAAGTAATTAGATTCAGTGTAGAAGTGGTCAATTATACTATTGCATCTCTCTTTTTTTTCAGTGTGTTTAATAATGAAGCCCTGCTATATATATTGCAGTATATTTTAAAATCTAGGTGCTGCCTATATTCAAGCTAGTAAGGATTGCTGCTTTCTTATTAAAGGGGTCAGCTTAAAATTGATGTAAATTGTCTGATCAACAATATATGGCCTACTAAGGCTTAACTGGATATAGGGCTATACTAATAGATTAGAAAGGGTAAAAAAACTGTTATATTACTTAACAGACTTTATTTCTTCATATGGTAGTATTCAAATATATAAAAGAAGGGGAAAATTATCTGTACAGATAAGAAAGAAATATGTTATCTGGTTTATATATGATAAGTGGGAAACTTGTCTCCTATATGGCATGAGGGGGATTATACTATCTATAGAAAGTGAAACATTCTGAGAGAATACAGTTGTTTTGATAGATATATTGTCTCCTCCTACCTAAATTTGGAACTGGCTCTTGATAGAGGTCAAGAGATTAGTTTACCTACACATAGGTAGTGCTCCACTATCTCACACTTCACACCTTTTTTTTTTTCCACCTTATTTGTTCACAGTAGGACACACACAATAAACACTTCACACTTTCACTTTTTTTTACACATTGATACCTATTGGTATCCCTTTTTCCACTTCTTCTTTTTTTTTTCTCCCCTACACACTACAATACACTTTTTTTCACCTCGGCACTTAGTTGGCCGAAAATTTATATCACAGTAGTGTTCACACGGATCACTGCCCTACTCTGTATAAATAATAGATGGATAGATTTCTGACCAACTCTAGAAATAATAGTGAAATAATGCCTCCTAAACAAGTAAAAGATAGGAAACCTAGAAGCAGTATTGGTTTAGTTGATTTAGAACAATCTGACAAGAGTCCCAATATAAGTCATCAGGTTGACACAGGGAGTTTGGTTAAACAAATTTCCGATATTTTTTATAGGAATTTATGACTCTAAGGAATATACTGATATTATGGAGCTAATCTCATTTCATTTACCCAAAGCCTTAGGATACCCTATAGAACAGCTTCCAATTAAAATTGAAAGAGTCCACAGAGTGGGCCCCGTCAATTTTAAAGATGGAACCCCAAATTTAAAAAGACCAATAATAGCAAGGTTTCTGGATTATCAAGATAAGTCTAAAATTCTCACATTATATCGCAAAAATTATCCTGTCGAGTTTAACAATAAATCAAATTGGGTGGATTAGTGCGCGCTAAAGGAAGGTATTGCTAAACACTACTCTAAAGATACAATCTCTGTATGTATCAAATACAAGTTAATAACCAAATAGCGAAGCCAAAGCTTCAAGATAGAGAAAGTGCGCTAACAAGCTGAAAGTATACACACCATATAAGAAATTGAAGTGAAAATTTAATTAACATATAGAATAAGATACACAAATATATACACTAAAAATAGGGACGTCTCCCTGTAATGTGAATACAACTGGGAAAAAATCCTAATGAAAAAACAGGTTAAAACCTATAAATGATGGATAATGCAGATACTAATTGATAATCTATGACATAAAAAAGATATAGCATAAAAATGATAATTAAAAGATATGGCATAACAGTGATAGCATAAAATAAAATAAAACTTAAAAGACAAGCACCAAGTTCATATGTATCAAAACAGTGCAGGTGGCTGTATGCAAATAATTATCGATATTGGAACAGTGGAAAGAAAATAACGGCTTGTACCACAAATAGATACAGTTTACTGTACCGTAAGTCAAGAGAGTGTTCAGAGGGTGTTACCGAGGAGAAGAAATCCTTCGGTCAAGGCTCGGACCGCGGCTGCAGTAACTGCCGTTCCTGGAGATAGAAGTGTGCAAACCTCTGCACATGTGAGTCGGCGTCTGACGTCACAGGCTTCTCATCGGCTCCTCTCAGGGTGTTACTCCCTGCTCCAGCAGCATAAAGGAAAAGCAGCTGATTGCTGTGTCCTGGTGGGAACTTTCTGTGAAGGCAGACTTGGCTGCTGTAGGTATGTTTAATGATCCAATACAATAGTGGGGCACAAGTTATCCCTCACCTTGGGATATTCAAAGATGCTGGTAACCCGGGTTTAAAGTTGCAGTACAGGCTGTACTGAAATATCCCTTGCTATTTCAAAGTCACAGTGTCACAGTGTCACAAATGCAAGCGACGCGTTTCGCCCTCCCTTGGGCTTTATCAAGATGCCTCTTGATAAAGCCCAAGGGAGGGTGAAACGCGTCGCTTGCATTTGTGACACTGTCACACTGTGACTTTGAAACAGCAAGGGATATTTCAGTACAGCCTGTACTGCAACTTTAAACCCGGGTTACCAGCATCTTTGAATATCCCAAGGTGAGGGATAACTTGTGCCCCACTATTGTATTGGATCATTAAACATACCTACAGCAGCCAAGTCTGCCTTCACAGAAAGTTCCCACCAGGACACAGCAATCAGCTGCTTTTCCTTTACGCTGCTGGAGCAGCGAGTAACACCCTGAGAGGAGCCGATGAGAAGCCTGTGATGTCAGACGCCAACTCACATGTGTAGAGGTTTGCACACTTCTATCTCCAGGAACGGCAGTTACTGCAGCCGCGGTCCAAGCCTTGACCGAAGGATTTCTTCTCCTCGGCAACACCCTCTGAACACTCTCTTGACTTACGGTACAGTAAACTGTATCTATTTGTGGTACAAGCCATTATTTTCTTTCCACTGTTCCAATATCGATAATTATTTGCATACAGCCACCTGCACTGTGTTGATACATATGAACTTGGTGCTTGTCTTTTAAGTTTTATTTTATTTTATGCTATCACTGTTATGCCATATCTTTTAATTATCATTTTTATGCTATATCTTTTTTATGTCATAGATTATCAATTAGTATCTGCATTATCCATCATTTATAGGTTTTAACCTGTTTTTTCATTAGGATTTTTTCCCAGTTGTATTCACATTACAGGGAGACGTCCCTATTTTTAGTGTATATATTTGTGTATCTTATTCTATATGTTTATTAAATTTTCACTTCAATTCCTTATATGGTGTGTATACTTTCAGCTTGTTAGCGCACTTTCTCTATCTTGAAGCTTTGGCTTCGCTATTTGGAGTTTAACAATAAGCAAATTTTAATCTTCCAGGATTTTGCAGTAGAAACATTGAACAAAAGGAAATAAATTTCTCCTTTTTGTACACAATTGATTGAATTAGGTATAAAAACAAATATGATTTACCCTGCTAAATTAAACATTCTGCACAGAGACGATTTTCATTGATAATCCAGAAGATGCAAAACATTTTATTAAAAAGGTTAAGCTACAAATGGAGAAAGCACAATGAGTACAGTGCTGTAAGCATCAGGTTGCATTAATTAAATTATTTTTCAGCTACTATAATTAAGGAAGTATAATGATTTGCAATCAAGAGGTATTAGGTTGTAACTATATGTATGTCTTGACATGTTTTTATGCTTTTTCTTTGGGATTTTTTTTTTCTTTTTCTTCTGTTGTTTTGTGTTGTGTTTTACTTTGTTTTCTCCCCTCCACTCTGTCGCTCCTACCTTTGACCAACTGGCTTTCAGCCCTAACTGTATTTTCTGGTCCAGGCAAACCCAGACAAAAATAGAATATAGATGACTAATCCGCTCAAAATTAATTCATGGAATGTTGGGGGGATATCCTCTCCAATTAAGAGAAACAAAATAATATATCATTTAAAAAAAATTACCCCAGATATTGCTCTTATACAAAAGATATGTCTAAATGAGCAGGAAGCTGGAAAATTAAAGATGGGCTAGATTGGTGAGGTTATAGCTGCCCCTGCAATAGGTAGAAAAAGAGGAGTGGCCTGTTTATTTAATAGAAACTTAGACTACAAGATTACATCAAAATTGTTAGATAAAGAGGGTAGATTTTTAATTTTAAGAGTCACTTTACAAGGGCTTAACTTAACGATTTGTACTATATATGCACCCAATGAATATTGTCCGACATTTTGGGAAAATCTGTTTTCTAAACTTATAGATCATATAGACACCCAAATTATAGTGGGAGGTGATTTTAATAGAGTATTTAACCCCTATCTTGATCGGCTGAAAAAGACACAGAGTGATAGATATTTTAGGGAGGCAAAAAGTCTAGGCAGTTTTTCCAAAAAACTTAAATTGAAAGATATATGGAGGACTGAGCACTCAGATGAGAAAGCCTATACGTGTGAATCTAAGACATACAAGAGATTTTCGAGAATAGATATGATATTAATAAGTGAATCTTTTCTGGGTGCTGAGATCTCCTTGGATATTTCAAATATTTTGGTCTCGGACCATGCAGTTATATCTATATCAATCGGAAATTTGAATTTTCACCATAAGAGCTGATTACTTTGTAATTTAGAATAGGGTAGGGTATTTTATTATTTTGGAGGGCTTTTTTATTTTATTAGGGAGCTTAGGTGTAATTAGTTTAAACTTCTTGTAAACATTTTTTATTTTCTGTAATTTAGTGTTTTTTTTTTGTATTATAGATTAGTTTATTTAATTGTATTTTAGTTTAGCTAATTGTAGTTAATTTATTCAATTAATTTATTGATAGTGTAGTGTTAGGTGTATTTGTAACTTAGGTTAGGATTTATTTTACAGGTAATTTTATAATTATTTTAACTAGGTAGCTATTAAATAGTTATTAACTATTTAATAGCTATTGTACCTAGTTAAAATAAATACAAAATTGCCTGTAAAATAAATATAAATCCTAAAAAAGCTACAATGTAACTATTAGTTATATTGTAGCAATCTTAGGGTTTATTTTACAGGTAAGTATTTAGTTTTAAATAGGAATAATTTATTTAATTATAGTACATTTGTTTAGATTAATTTAAATGATATTTAACTTAGGGGGGTGATAGGGTTAGACTTAGGTTTAGGGGTAAATAAATTTATTATAGTAGCGGCGACGGTGCGGGCGGGAGATTAGGGGTTAATATTTGTAGGTAGGTGGCGGCGATGTTTGGGAGGGCAGATTAGGGGTTAATACTATTTATTATAGTGTTTGAGAGGCTGGAGTGTGGCGGTTTAGGGGTTAATACATTTATTATAGTGGCAGCGAGGTCCGGTCGGCAGATTAGGGGTTAATAAGTGTAGGTAGGCGGCGGCGACGTTGGGGGGGCAGATTAGGGGTTAATACATATAATGTAGGTGTCAGCGATGTTAGGGGCAGCAGATTAGGGGTTCATAGGTATAATGTAGGTTGCAGCGGTGTCCAGAGCGGCAGATTAGGGGTTAAAAAAATGTATTATATGGTTGGGGATGTGGGGGGCCTTGGTTTAGGGGTTCATAAGTAGTTTATGGGTGTTAGTGTACTTTATAGCACAGTAGTTAAGAGCTTTATGTTGCGGCGTTAGCCCATAAAGCTCTTAACTACTGACTTTTTTTGGCGGTAGGAGTCTTGTCGGTAGAGGCTCTACCACTCACTTACACAAGAACAATTAGTACGGCTGCACCAGAAAAACTGACGAGGAGAGCTTCGTAATGTGGTAAAAAGGATTTAATGGACAAAAATATAAAATCAAAAATTATACTGACATAGTCACCATCAAGTGAAAAATAACTCACTCCCGAAACGGAGTGAGTAAAGAGTAGCAAAAAAGAAACAGTATACGCGTTTCGTGCGGGACTACCGCACTTGATCACTACATATCTAACAAATCCTAATGCTACTCTTAAATAGCCTCAAGCTATCTAATTAGTACAGCTTCCTGTTAACTCTTAAGTGGCTATTACTAAGACCTGACACACAAAATAAAATAAACTATACCTTAATAGCAGAAATATGATAAACATTCTAAGCACAAATTTAAACACTATTTTAAACACAATATTATTTAAAGAGGATATTATTAGCTAGTCACATAAATGCAAGAGTGAAACCCACACAAGCATTTATCTGAAAGCATTTATGTGAAAGCAGGGACAATAAGTAACACTTGTAAACTAACATGATTTAGATAAATTTAAATAAAACCAATTTAAACAAATAAATTCACATCTGTTTCAATATTTAATCCCTCTGGTGATCTAGTTTGTAGATAAAAGATCCACTTCACTTCTTTCTTACATAGGGCATAATCCCTATCACCACCTCTTTTTGTCCAGGGTACATGATCAATAGCTTGAAAAAGAGCCAATGAGGAATCCCCATTGTGTTCAAATTTAAAATGCGAAGCTACCGATGTGAACACATCAGGGTCATCAATGTCCCTGAGATGTTCAAGGGCCCTATCTTTGAGAGCCCTCTTTGTTTTTCCTGTATATTGTTTTTTGCACCCCCCACAAGTAAGGAGGTACACAACATGTGTGGACTTGCAAGAAAGGGAAAATCTGATGTCATACTCTTTATTGGTAACACTTGATCTAAAAGTGTTCCCTTCAATGACATAATTACATGTTTTACAAATTCTCGCCCTACATTTGTAGAACCCTATTCTTCTTTGAAGCCAGGTCCCAGATTTTTTCTCTGGTAACATGGAAGGCGCAACAAAATTGCCAATGGTTTTGGCTCGTCTGGAAACACATTGTACCCCATCTGCAATTACTTTGCTTAGAATAGAATCATTCTCAAGTATTGGGAGACATTCCCTAATGATATTACTAATATTTTTAAATTCCAAACTGAAAGGGGTACTAAAAATAACTTTATTGGTATGATCTCTCTTTTTTTGTTTTTTATGTTTTTTGTAGGTAAGTAAAGAGTTACGGGGGATATTGTCAACAATTGTTTTAGTACTGTTTAAAAGTTTTTCTGAATAGCCCCTAGCCATCAAACGTGTTTTAAGAATTTCACTTTGTTTCTGATATAATGTCTCCTTAGAACAAATACGCTTTGTGCGTATATATTGGCCTTTGGGGATAGCTTTTAAAACATGTGGAGGATGACATGACCTAAAGTTAAGAATGGTGTTACCCCCAGTGGGTTTTCTATGTATGTCAGAAATTATTAGGCCATGATCTGGTTCAATTGATAATTCAATATCCAAAAAATTAATTTTTGATTCACTGTATGTTCCTACAAACTTCAAATTAAAATCATTAAGATTTAAATAATCAAAGAAGGAACAGATAGACTGTACATCTCCATCCCACACCAACAGGAGGTCATCGATATAGCGACCAAAAAATACAATTCTAGACTTGAAGGGGTTACTATCTGCAAAGACGTGCAACAACTCCCACCAACCCATATAGAGGTTGGCGTACGATGGGGCAAACTTTGCCCCCATCGCTGTTCCACGTCTCTGCAGATAGTAAGTGCCCTCAAACAAAAAATAGTTATGAGTTAGCAAGAATTCGACTGTAATAGACAAAAAGTGCTTAACATCTTCTGAATATTGTGATTGTTTGTCTAAAACACCCGAAATCGCTTCTAACCCCCTGCGGTGTGGAATGGAGGTGTACAATGAAGCTACGTCAATAGTTATAAACCTGTAAGTACCTTTCCATTCAAGGTTATGCATACTTTTCAACACCTGAGTGGAGTCCTGTATAAAACTCAGAAGGTCAGCAACAAGAGGTTGAAGAAAACTATCAATCAGCTCAGAGATGGGCTCCAACAAGGAACCCACCCCTGAGATGATGGGTCTGCCTGGCGGATGTACTGGGTCCTTATGTAGCTTAGGTAAAAAATAGTAAATTGGTATGTTAGGAGCTTTAGGCAAGAATAATTCTTTTTTATGCTCCGGTATGATGCCTATTTGACACCCCAGTTTGACAATTCCTTCTAACTGTTCTCTGAAGATTTTAGTTGGATTTTCCTTCAATTTAATGTATACTTCCTCATCTCTGAGTTGTCTCAGTGACTCAAAGAGGTAATATTCCCTGTCCATCACAACAACATTACCACCCTTATCAGATGCTTTTATTACTATATTCTTGTTCTCCTTTAAGGAGGTAAGTGCCTTATGCTGACTGGTGGTAATGTTGCTGTGTCGACTAAAGGGCATTTTGGAAATTCTGGAGTTAACTCTTTCTGAAAGCTTTATTAATTTATGCTCTACACTCCTTTGGAAAATATCCAAACTCTTCCCTCTTGTGTGTACAGGGTAAAAAGAGCTTCTACCTTTCATTTTAGGGAAACTAGTCACAACTTCACTTCCATGGACTGCTCCTAAGTCAACAGGAGATCCCTCCAAATTCTCAGATTCTTCTCCCAGCGTTATAAGATCAGCTATTGCACATTGGTCCCTAAAGAGTATTAGAGACTCACAATCAAGTGCTTGCTCTTCAGCAGTGGCTAGAGTGTTTTCAGGAGTCTACCACTCACTTCTTCCAAGACTCAAAATACCAGCGTTAGGCAAATCCCATTGAAAAGAAAGGATACGCAATTGACGTAAGGGGATCTGTGGTAGCCTCGAGTTGCGGAAAGAAAGTGAGCGGTAGACCCTTTCCTGCCTGACTCTAAATACCAGCGGGCGGTAAAAAGCAGTGTTAGGAGCCCTTAACGCTGCTTTTGACAGCTAACGCCAAACTCTAAATCTAGGTGAATGGATGCATACCGTCCTATCTCCCTACTTATAATACAAAATAATTGCCAGTATTCTGGTGGATAGACTTAAGGGGGTCTTAGAAGAAATAATACATACAGATCAGACAGGGTTTATGCCCGGAAGAACCCTACAGAAAAATACAAGGACAGCAATGTTTCTCATTGAACAGATGCTTTCCAATCAGAGAGATAAGAGGTTTAAACAAGTTGACTTTGCCTTATTGACGGTCGATGCCGAAAAGGCATTCGACTCTCTCTCCTGGAACCATTTATTCACTGCACTGAACATATTTGGGATATCGGGAAATTTTGCTAAGTATATACAATTAATATACCAAAATCCAGTTTCATATATAAAGATGAATGGGATAACCTCATCTAGTCTTAGACTTCAGAAAGGAACTAGACATGGCTGTCCGCTATCACCACTCTTGTTCAATATTTCCTTGGAACCTTTGGCAATTATATGTAGAGAAAGATTAGAAGGGATTTTGTTAGGAAATAAGAAAATCACTTTGTCAATGTATGCAGATGATATCTTATTCTATATAAGTAATTCTAGGGTATAAAATAAATCTGAATAAATCGGAAATCCTATGGGTTATCAAAAAAAGAAATAGTTTCCTTCTAAATCCCTTTAAACAGGCATCTTCTAAAATCTGATATCTTGGCATCGTTCTTTAAAAAAAACGGCGGAATGGTATAATCTGAATTATAATCCCATCTGGCAGAAATGTATAGGCTCTTTAAAAAATTGGGCTAAGTTACCACTCTCTTTGTCGGCAAAAGTAACTCTTATTAAAATGATGTTGTTCCCTAAAATTCTCTTTCTCATGCAGAATATTCCGACCTTCATTCCGGTCAAAGCCATACGAAGCTTTAATACACAATGTCTACAATTTTTATGGGAAAAGGGAAACCACGGATAGCACTTAAAAAATCTGGCACACATGAGAGTAGATGGAGGGCTGGCTCTACTTAATTTGAAATTCTACAATTGGGTATGTCTAGCAAAAAATGCGCTAGACTGGTTAACAGGCATAGAATATATTACTAATTATAAAAACGAGGAAATTGCAATTTTTCCGTTATCTCTTATAACTCTTTTACATTTTCCCGTGATAAAATTATCTGATAGAACTAGATTTCAATATACAGTCCACAATGTCACACAGGCTTGGAAGAAAATATGCCAGATGTTACTCTCAGAGTCAAAAATGTCAAAATACTTACCGATCAGGGGAATTCCCCAATTCATTAGTGGTATGGAAACACCTGCTTTTAATGACTGGAATGAAAGAGGACTAACTAGAATTGCTCAATTAATAGATATACAATCCAAAACTGTCAAGACCTTTGATTCTTTAGTGAAAGAATTTAACTTAAAAAGAATACACTTTTTGCCTATCTACAAGTGCATCATTTCATTGACGCCAATAAATTAACAGATCCAAACGTAAATATCTCAGGGCTCCTAGATTTGACTATCAATATTTATCAAGCGGGGAACTATTCAATCTCCTGTCTATATAAAAATCTAATCTCTACAGAAGCTCAGGGAAAAATTTCAGATCTGTATGCTAAGTGGAGTAGAGATCTGAGAAATTTAACCTTTGATCGCTTAGATCTAGGAGTGCTTAGTGATGCGTGGGCTTCGGTGTGGAGAAGGAGCGTTGTTTTGTGTCTTTTTTCCTTTTTTTTTTTTGTCCTTTTTCTTTGTGTTTTGTGTTAATGTTAGTTCATTAAATTTTGCTTAATTGAGACTCTCCTAATTGACTAAGCTAGAATCCTGTATAAAATAACAAGATAATATAAGAGTACGGGAATTGTTATAAATGTATATATTTATTTAATGATAATTAGTATGAATTTATGTTATGCTTGATGACAAGATTTAAAGTTTAGGGGTCTTTCCCTTTTAATGTCTCCATAGTTTTTCAGATAAGACAAAAGGTAATTGTTGATATTCTTTTTCGATTTGATGGGACCTGTATAATGAAATGGGAAAATTACCTGTCTACAGCCCTGCGAGGCGTTTATATTTTTGTGTTTTTATGGTTCTCTTTGTGACATAAGATTGTTAATTTGATGGAGATATCAATTTAAATAAAAAGAAAAAATATTTTTTTTTAAAAGAAAAGATATTTTAATCTACGTAGGTTAACTTTCAAATAATGAAACCCTAATAAATAAGCTATATTTTTTTTAATAATGTTTTTGGTACCCAAGAAAGATTATAGATATTATAATGCAAATATAACATTAAACTACACTGTCACTTGAATGAGACAAGTTGAACATTTTCATTTCTAAAAGGTGAAATGACCAAAGTTGGTATGTAGACTATATACGGCATATCCTAGTCATAAACATTTTATGATTTTGAGATCTCTAAATCACACAAACAAATCTTAGATGGCTGTATCTAACTCTACTTTAACTTTTGTAAGATATACGACTTTAACACTCATTATCTGGTTAAGCTGTGATGATATTTTTTTTTATTTAATAAATTAAAACAAAATAGTATATTTGATATCAGGCATGGGCTTGTAAAATAGATACTTTAACAGTCATGGGAATAATATTTTATTTACATGTCATAATATTAGAAGGATGTATTTCTTATTATCCTACTGGGATATATATATATATATATATATATATATATATATATATATATATATATATATATATATATATATATATATATATATATATATATATATATATATATATATATATAAAATAATATGTATTTCAATAAATAAAATATAAAAATATAGTATGTAAAAAAAATTATTGGAACAAAAAAAAAAAATTTGATACAATGTCGATCACAAGGGACGCTTTAGCCATGGAGTTTGGGGGATTTATAGTGCAATATGTCCAATGGTAGCATGTTCGTAATGATTGCTGATTGTATCCACTTGATTGTATCTGAGCGGCGCAAATGCTTTCAAAGTGGGTGGAATTTTGAGTGTTTGCAGAAATGTATTCCCCTCCAATGAATCGTAATGTGAAAGTGTAAAATATAACATATACAGTGCACCTTCATGATGTTTGCTCATATGCATAACAAATACTTAGTAAACACGATCTTATAGTAAAAACCACAAGTCCATGCTAACATGATTGAAAGTGCATACTTGTGTATAATGTGCATAGACATGGCATAGAATCTGATTGATCAATGTTGCTGCAATATTGTTGCCAAACGATAAAGTAACGGATGACATCTATAATATTGTATATAAGTGATTGTCGAGATGTCAATATTTTACGTGTCCCATTGAAATCGCAATAATAATGAAGATCTTTCAATCCTCTTGTTTACTTATATGTACTATTGAGTGAGAAACTGATGAAAGAGGCGGTACAGTCCTAATGCTGTAATCTGTATGGTTGAAGCTTAAAATGATGTCATCATATTAGCAACATGCCTGTCTAGTTTGCAAAACTTCGTTCTGTTGTTGTAGTTTGCAACATTCTTATTGTGTGATGATTAAAAAGATAAATGTGTGTTTTGTTGTTGTGTGATGCGTGTTATGTACATCTATGTATGTATTGTGATTCTCTCCCACATATTCTGATTTATATAAAGCAGTACAGCATTGTTTTTCCTTCCAAAAAATCGACAACTCTAATATTTTCTAATGATATGTTATTATTGTACGTAATTCCTAATGGTATATTATGAGTAAATCGTGATGTTAAAGGGACACCAAATCCATAATTTCTGTTTCATGATTCCGAGAGAAAATCCAATGTTGAACAACCTTCCAATGTAGTTGTATGATGTAAATGTATTCATTGTTTATATCTGTTTTTTGAATGAATATCAATGCACATGTATGAGTCAATGACAAAAGGCATGTATGTGTATCCATCAATCATCATCTGGTGAGCCTATCTAGATATGCTGTTCATCCAAGCATATGAGTTGAATAAATGAAATGCTATAATAGACGTAAATGAGACGTGTTTACAATTGCCTACTGTTTGTGAATAATGAAATCTTAAAAATTAAATTTTCTGTCCGTTTAAATATGATTTAATTCTTGAAAGCAATTTCGTATTGTTGATGATATAATTGTTCGTGATTTATAATTGATGTAATGTAATTTCCTAAAAGAATGTGATGTTGTAGTGAATTTCACACAAGTAAAACCTATAACTCCATAGGGAAATAGTAATTCCTTGATCTATTTGTCATAGCGGGACTAACGCAAAAATGAATGAATTAGCGCCACAATTCTAACACTGCTATTACGAGTTTTAAAGTCTAAAAATTTTGCGTACGTTAGGGAAATCTGCAGTTTGCGTGCACAAGCATGTATTCCCCATAGAAGTCAATGAAGGCAACAAATTTGAAGAAAAAAACAACAACACTTGTGTTGTGCGTAAAGTGAGTGATGTCATGTGCTTCTGTGAAAAAATAGCTAAATCGTGTTAATTTCAAAATAAACAAAAAATGTTTTGTGTATGTAATATGCTGTATATTGTTTGTATGTATCGATTTGTGAATATATGTGATGATATTTGTAGTTAGATGTAGCTAAATGAGTGTATGTTCCCGTATGTCTATGTAAGTCAATGTAACATGGTTTTGTGAGCTTTCTTTTCCAAACACCCGAGATCTCGTAATTTTGATCCGTTATATTTTGAGATTATATTTTTTTTATTAAAAATGAAATATTGCAGAGTGTTTGTATGAGTGTAAGTGTACTTTGTGTAATCTTTTTGAAGTGATTCGTGTATGTTTTTGTTATCGGTATATCATTAACTACTGGGTCTGGGTGAGCATTAGGTATTTGACCGTAGATGTGGATATTTGTGGTGCTACGGAAACTTGTAATAGCAGCGTTAGGGAAAATGAAGCGTTATGGCCCATACTGATACTATTAGAGTCATAACGCACAACTCGTAATCTGGCTGATAGATTCTTAAAGGGAAATTCCAGCCAAAATAGGAAACCACATGGGTGCATTTCGGTATTGAACGGAAGCAATTTTGTAATATACATGTATTAGCAAAAATGCTTCTAATAAAAGCTATAGCTGTCTCAAAAGTGTATTTAAGTATGCACCATGTACCAGCATTTTCAACACAGCCCTTGCTCAGAGAGCCTAAGGTGCTTGTACCATCTGCTAATTACTCAATTTGTTAATTGCTGACATGATACAAGCCCCACTGATGATCTAAGCATCTGCATTATTTAAAATGTGGGGGCAGTGACAATATCTAGCTATGCTTCACGTGCACATGCAGGGAAAAATGTTAACACTAAAACAGTAATAACTTTTACTAGAAGCATTTTTGCTAATACATTTACAGTATATTGCAAATATGTTTCTATAAAAAGATGTAAGTCATCTATGTGTATTAAATATTTGACTCGAATGTCCCTTTAAAATGATTTTTGGCATGTGCATTTTTATGTAAAATGAATAAATAAGGCTAGTATTTCACTGTGACTGTTACTATAATTAATAACCTTGGCAAACTCTATTGGTATTGTAGAGTTTAGTGTATAATGAAATGTGTGGCGTCAAACAATTTATGAACTGCTGAAAAAAATGTAAGTTTCAAGAAAAAAACAAAAAAAAACAACAACCCATAGATGCTTGTGAAGTTGTGTCATTTTGAAGGCGAAGCCATGTTAGAAATTCATATAGCATCACTTCATCTATATTTTATATGGCTTTGTTAGTGGGTGTTTCTGCCATTAATATCTACAGAAATAAGCAAAGTTCTCCAGCTAGTGCAAAATCCAAGACCTTTATTGTGCAAAATAGGGTACAAAACAGCTAAGTTTCGGGCAAACAATCAAGCTGGGCATGGTAAGCCCTCTCCGTGCTGTGTAACTAGTGAGTGCTGTGTTCCTCTTATTTTGTTTCATTAAAAAATGGGAACATATGGATAAGTAGTTAAACAATTACAAATGCAACGACCTAAAAAAAAAAAAGCTTAATACACGGTAATTGTAATTGTTTGTAAGTATATAACATTTGCCTTCTGTTTTGTAATCTCAAGTAATCTTGCTGCCTCAGAGATCAAGAGATCGAAGATATTTTTTTTTTGTTGAGGAACATTAAAAGACTGCTATTTTTGTTGGGCAGGCAAACATAAAGTCCAGAAAGAAATCGGGTACATGAAAAACTTAACATTTTATTACATATTTAAAAAACATTCCTTGTATTTGTTAATAAACCAACTAGAGGTTCACTAGAAGTCTGGAATCTATGCATTTTGTACCTAATGGCACTTCCCCAGGGTTAAATCCCTCCTTTCAGTGTCCATTTTATAGCCTCAAGTATTTTAAACTCATCATTACCATGATTATACACAACATCAAGTATTAAAGTTAAGACAAGATGAGCACTGATATACAACAAAAAGTTTTTTTACTATGCATTTGAGATCCTGGTTAGAATACTTAAAATGTAGTTTTAACCAAAATGTTTAATTATGCATAATAATAAAAAAAACTTTGCAATGTACTTGCATTAATTATTTTACCCACTTTTCCTGCATTTCAATGTAAAAAAAATGTTGCTTTCCCACTGTCCCAGTATTTCTGGAGTACATTGAAAAGAGTACAGAACTAACGGCTAGATTTAGAGTTCTGCGGCCAAAGGGGTGATTTAGCTACGCATGCTTTTTTTCTCCCGCACCTTTTAAATACCGCTGGTATTTAGAGTTCACAGAATGGCTGCGTTAGGCTCCAAAAAGGGAGCGTAGAGCATAATTTAACGCCACTGCAACTCTAAATTCCAGCGGTGCTTACGGACGCGGCCAGCTTCAAAAACGTGCTCGTGCACGATTCCCCCATAGAAAACAATGGGGCCATTTGAGCTGAAAAAAACCTAACACCTGCAAAAAAGCAGCGTTCAGCTCCTAACGCACCCCATTGTTTTCTATGGGGAAACACTTCCTACGTCTGCACCTAACACTCTAACATGTACCCCGAGTCTAAACACCCCTAACCTTACACTTATTAACCCCTATTCTGCCGCCCCCGCTATCGCTGAAACCTGCATATTTTTTTAACCCCTTATCTGCCGCTCCGTAAACCGCCGCTACCTACATTATCCCTATGTACCCCTAATCTGCTGCCCCTAACACTGCCGACCCCTATATTATATTTATTAACCCCTAATCTGCCGCCCCCAATGTCGCCTCCACCTAACTACACTTATTAACCCCTAATCTGCCGACCGGACCTGAGCGCTACTATAATAAATGTATTAACCCCTAATCCGCCTCACTCCCGCCTCAATAACCCTATAATAAATAGTATTAACCCCTAATCTGCCCTCCCTAACATCGCCGACACCTAACTTCAATTATTAACCCCTAAACTGCCGACCGAATCTCGCCGCTATTGTAATAAATGGATTAACCCCTAAAGCTAAGTCTAACCCTAACACTAACACCCCCCTAAGTTAAATATAATTTTTATCTAACGAAATAAATTAACTCTTATTAAATAAAGTATTCCTATTTAAAGCTAAATACTTACCTGTAAAATAAACCCTAATATCGCTACAATATAAATTATAATTATATTATAGCTATTTTAGGATTAATATTTATTTTACAGGCAACTTTGTATTTATTTTAACCAGGTACAATAGCTATTAAATAGTTAATAACTATTTAATAGCTAAAATAGTTAAAATAATTACAAAATGACCTGTAAAATAAATCCTAACCTAAGTTACAATTAAACCTAACACTACACTATCAATAAATTAATTAAATAAACTACCTACAATTATCTACAATTAAACCTAACACTACACTATCAATAAATTAATTAAATACAATATCTACAAATAAATACAATGAAATAAACTAAACTAAAGTACAAAAAATAAAAAAGAACTAAGTTACAAAAAATAAAAAAACATTTACAAACATTAGAAAAATATTACAACAATTTTAAACTAATTACACCTACTCTAAGCCCCCTAATAAAATAACGAAGCCCCCAAAATAAAAAAATGCCCTATTCTAAATTAAAAAAGTTCAAAGCTCTTTTACCTTACCAGCCCTGAAAAGGGCCCTTTGCGGGGCATGCCCCAAAGAATTCAGCTCTTTTGCCTACAATTATCTACAATTAAACCTAACACTACACTATCAATAAATTAATTAAATACAATATCTACAAATAAATACAATGAAATAAACTAAACTAAAGTACAAAAAATAAAAAAGAACTAAGTTACAAAAAATAAAAAAACATTTACAAACATTAGAAAAATATTAGAACAATTTTAAACTAATTACACCTACTCTAAGCCCCCTAATAAAATAACGAAGCCCCCAAAATAAAAAAATGCCCTATTCTAAATTAAAAAAGTTCAAAGCTCTTATACATTACCAGCCCTGAAAAGGGCCCTTTGCGGGGCATGCCCCAAAGAATTCAGCTCTTTTGCCTGGAAAAAAAACACATACAATACCCCCCCCAACATTACCACCCACATACCCCTAATCTAACCCAAACCCCCCTTAAATAAACCTAACACTAAGCCCCTGAAGATCTCCCTACCTTGTCTTCACCTCACCGGGTCCCGATCTGTCCAGAAGAGCCTCCGATGTCTTGATCCAAGCCCAAGCGGGGGGCTGAAGAGTGACGTCCATCCTCGGGCTGAAGTCTGGATCCAAGCGGCGGCTGAAGAAATCCATCATCGGGCTGAAGTCGGAAGTCCATCATCGGGATGAAGTCTTCTATCAAGCAGCATCTTCAATCTTCTTTCTTCCGGAGCGGAGCCATCTTCTTCCCAGCCGACACAGATCCATCCTCTTCTAACGACGCCTACTCGCCGAATGACGGTTCCTTTAAATAACATCATCCAAGATGGCGTCCCTCGAATTCTGATTGGCTGATAGGATTCTATCAGCCAATCAGAATTAAGGTAGGAATATTCTGATTGGCTGATGGAATCAGCCAATCAGATTCAAGTTCAATCCGATTGGCTGATCCAATCAGCCAATCAGATTGAGCTTGCATTCTATTGGCTGTTCCGATCAGTTAATAGAATGCGAGCTCAATCTGATTGGCTGATTGGATCAGCCAATCGGATTGAACTTGAATCTGATTGGCTGATTCCATCAGCCAATCAGAATATTCCTACCTTAATTCCGATTGGCTGATAGAATCCTATCAGCCAATCGGAATTCGAGGGACGCCATCTTGGATGACGTCATTTAAAGGAACCATCATTCGGCGAGTAGGCGTCGTTAGAAGAGGATGGATCCGCGTCGGCTGGGAAGAAGATGGCTCCGCTCCGGAAGAAAGAAGATTGAAGATGCTGCTTGATAGAAGACTTCATCCCGATGATGGACTTCCGACTTCAGCCCGATGATGGATTTCTTCAGCCGCCGCTTGGATCCAGACTTCAGCCCGAGGATGGACGTCACTCTTCAGCCCCCCGCTTGGGCTTGGATCAAGACATCAGAGGCTCTTCTGGACAGATCGGGACCCGGTGAGGTGAAGACAAGGTAGGGAGATCTTCAGGGGCTTAGTGTTAGGTTTATTTAAGGGGGGTTTGGGTTAGATTAAGGGTATGTGGGTGGTGGGTTTTAATGTTGGGGGGGTATTGTATGTGTTTTTTTTCCAGGCAAAAGAGCTGAATTCTTTGGGGCATGCCCCGCAAAGGGCCCTTTTCAGGGCTGGTAAGGTAAAAGAGCTTTGAACTTTTTTAATTTAGAATAGGGTAGGGCATTTTTTTATTTTGGGGGGCTTTGTTATTTTATTAGGGGGCTTAGAGTAGGTGTAATTAGTTTAAAATTGTTGTAATATTTTTCTAATGTTTGTAAATATTTTTTTATTTTTTGTAACTTAGTTCTTTTTTATTTTTTGTACTTTAGTTAGTTTATTTAATTGTATTTATTTGTAGGTATTGTATTTAATTAATTTATTGATAGTGTAGTGTTAGGTTTAATTGTAGATAATTGTAGGTATTTTATTTAATTAATTTATTGATAGTGTAGTGTTAGGTTTAATTGTAACTTAGGTTAGGATTTATTTTACAGGTAATTTTGTAATTATTTTAACTAGGTAACTATTAAATAGTTATTAACTATTTAATAGTTATTGTATCTGGTTAAAATAAATACAAAGTTGCCTGTAAAATAAATATTAATCCTAAAATAGCTACAATATAATTATTATTTATATAGTAGCTATATTAGGGTTTATTTTACAGGTAAGTATTTAGATTTAAATAGGAATAATTTATTTAATAAGAGTTAATTTATTTCGTTAGATTTAAATTATATTTAACTTAGGGGGGTGTTAGTGTTAGGGTTAGAATTAGCTTTAGGGGTTAAAAAATTTATTAGAGTAGCGGTGAGCTCTGATCGGCAGATTAGGGGTTAATACTTGAAGTTAGGTGTCGGCGTTGTTAGGGAGATTAGGGGTTAATACTATTTATTATAGGGTTATTGAGGCGGGAGTGAGGCGGATTAGGGGTTAATAACTATATTATAATGTTAGGGAGGGCAGATTAGGGGTTAATACTATTTATTATAGGGTTATTGAGGCGGGAGTGAGGCGGATTAGGGGTTAATAACTATATTATAATAGCGGCGCGATCCGGTCGGCAGATTAGGGGTTAATAAGTGTAGGTAGGTAGCGGCGACGTTGGGGGCGGCATATTAGGGGTTAATATAATATAGGGGTCGGCGGTGTTAGGGGAAGCAGATTAGGGGTTCATAGGGATAACGTAGGTGGCAGCGGTGTGCGGTCGGCAGATTAGGGGTTAAAATTTTTTAATAGAGTGGCGGCGATGTGGGGGGACCTCGGTTTAGGGGTACATAGGTAGTTTATGGGTGTTAGTGTACTTTAGAGCACAGTAGTTAAGAGCTTTATAAACCGGCGTTAGCCCAGAAAGCTCTTAACTCCTGTTTTTTTTCTGCGGCTCGAGTTTTGTCGTTAGATTTCTAACGCTCACTTCAGCCACGACTCTAAATACCGGCGTTAGAAAGATCCCATTGAAAAGATAGGATACGCAATTGACGTAAGGGGATCTGTGGTATGGAAAAGTCGCGGCTGGAAAGTGAGCGTTAGACCCTTTCCTGACTGACTCCAAATACCAGAGGGCGGTAAAAACCAGCGTTAGGAGCCTCTAACTCTGGTTTTGACGGCTACCGCCCAACTCTAAATCTAGCCGTTAGACCCCACAACATTGTAACAAATTATGGACTATAATATGAGTAGCACGCTAACTATTGCACATGCGGCTTTTTGCACGTGTCAGAAGTAGTGCACATGTTACATGTCGCTCTTCATCTGCTGCACCTTCACTGGCTTCCTCTTGCCTCTAGGATTAAACACAAAATGCTCACTCTGACATACAAAGCCCTCAACTGCACTGCTCCCCCCCTACATTTCAGAACTTGTCTGCAGATACTCTCCCTCCTGTCCCCTTTCGATCTGCAAACGATATCCTCCTCTCCTGTTACTTCGTCACATTCCCATTTACAGGACTTCTCCAGACTGGCCCCCATCTTGTGGAACTCCCTGCCTTGCTCCACAAGACTCTCCCCTAGTTTTATCAGCTTCAAGCACTCCCTAAAGACTCTACTATTCAGGGAAGCATACAATCAACACTAACCTTTCCTACTCCATTACTTTCCCCTTGAACACCTTAGAATGTAAGGGTTTTAACATTAGATACATGTCTAAATATGTATATATATATATATATATACACACAGTATATATATGTATATATATATATATATATATATATATATATATATATATATATATATATATATGTATATATATATATATATATATACATACAGTGGGGGGAAAAAGTATTTAGTCAGCCACCAATTGTGCAAGTTCTCCCACTTAAGAAGATGAGAGAGGCCTGTAATTTTCATCATAGGTATACCTCAACTATGAGAGGCAAAATGTGGAAACAAATCCAGACAATTACATTGTCTGATTTGGAAAGAATTTATTTGCAAATTATGGTGGAAAATAAGTATTTGGTCAATATCAAAAGTTCATCTCAATACTTTGTTATATATCCTTTGCTGGCAATGACAGAGGTCAAACGTTTTCTGTCTTCACAAGGTTGTCACACACTGTTGCTGGTATGTTGGCCCATTCCTGCATGCAGATCTCCTCTAGAGCAGTGATGTTTTGGGGCTGTCGCTAGGCAACACAGACTTTCAACTCCCTCCAAAGGTTTTCTATGGGGTTGAGATCTGGAGACTGGCTAGGCCACTCCAGGACCTTGAAATGCTTCTTACAAAGCCACTCCTTCATTGCCCGGGCGGTGTGTTTGGGATCATTGTCATGCTGAAAGACCCAGCCACGTTTCATCTTCAATGCCCTTGCTGATGGAAGGAGGTTTGCACTCAAAATCTCACGATACATGGCCCTATTCATTCTTTCATGTACATTGATCAGTTGTCCTGTTCCCTTTGCAGAGAAACAGCCCCAAAGCATGATGTTGCCACCCCCATGCATCACAGTAGGTATGGTGTTCTCTCTCCTCCAAACACGACAAGTTGTGTTTCTACCAAACAGTTCTACTTTGGTTTCATTTGACCATATGACATTCTCTCAATCCACTTCTGGATCATCTAAATGCTCTCTAGCATACTTCAGATGGGCCCGGACATGTACTGCCTTAAGCAGGGGGACACAACTGGCACTGCAGGATCTGAGTCCCTGGCGGCGTACTGTGTTACTGATGGTAGCCTTTCTTACGTTGGTCCCAGCTCTCTGCAGGTCATTCACTAGGTCCCCCCATGTGGTTCTGGGATGTTTGCTCACCGTTCTTGTGATCATTTTTACCCCACGGGATGAGATCTTACATGGAGCCCCAGATCGAGGGAGATTATCAGTGGTCTTGTATGTCTTCCATTTTCTAATTATTGCTCCCACAGTTGTTTGCCTATTACAGATTAAGTCTTCCCAGCCTGGTGTAGGTCTACAATTTTGTATCTGGTGTCCTTCGACAGCTCTTTGGTCTTCACCATAGTGGAGTTTGGAGTGTGACTGTTTGAGGTTGTGGACAGGTGTCTTTTATACTGATAACATGTTCAAACAGGTGCCATTAATACAGGTAATGAGTGGAGGACAGAGGAGCCTCTTAAAGAAGAAGATACAGGTCTGTTAGAGCCAGAAATCTTGCTTGTTTGTAGTTGACCAAATAGTTATTTTCCACCATAATTTGCAAATAAATTATTTCCAAATCAGACAATGTGATTGTCTGGATTTGTTTCCACATTTTGTCTCTCATAGTTGAGGTATACCTATGATGAAAATTACAGGCCTCTCTCATCTTCTTAAGTGGGAGAACTTGCACAATTGGTGGCTGACTAAATACTTTTTTCCCCCACTGTATATAGTATCTCACAAAAGTGAGTACACCGCTCACATTTTTGTAAATACATTATTATATCTTTTCATGTGACAACACTGAAGAAATGACACTTTGCTAAAATGTAAAGTAGTAAGTGTACAGCCTGTATAATAGTGTAAATTTGCTTTCACCTCAAAATAACTCAACACATAGCCATTAATGTCTAAACCATTGGCAACAAAAGTGAGTAATGTCCAAATTGGGCCCAATTAGCCATTTTCCCTCCCCGGTGTCATGTGACTTGTTAGTGTTACAAGGTCTCAGGTGTGAATGGGGAGCAGGTGTGTGAAATTTGGTGTTATCACACTCACATTCTCTCATACTGGTCCCTGGAAGGTCAACATAGCACCTTATGGCAAATAACTCTCTGAGGATCTGAAAAAAAGAATTGTTGCTCTACATAAAGATGGCCTAGGCTATAAGAAGATTGCCAAGACCATGAAACTGAGCTGCATCATGGTGGGCAAGACCAAACAGCGGTTTCACAGGACAGGTTCCACTCAGAACAGGCCTCACCATGTTCGACCAAAGAAGTTGAGTGCTTGTGCTTAGCATCATATCCAGAGGTTGTCTTTGCAAAATAGATGTATGAGTGCTGCCAGCATTGCTGCAGAGGTTGAAGGGGTTGGGGGTCAGCCTGTCAGTGCTCAGGCCATACACCACACACTGCATCAAATTTGTCTGCATGGCTGTCGTCCCAGAGGGAAGCCTCTTCTAAAGATGATGCACAATAAATCCTGCAAACAGTTTGCTGAAGACAAGCAGACTAAGGACATGGATTACTGGAACCATGTCCTGTGGTCCGATGAGACCAAGATAAACTTATTTGTTTCAGATGGTGTCAAGCATGTGTGGCGGCAACCAGGTGAGGAGTACAAAGACAAGTGTGTCTTGCCTACAGTGAGGCATGGTGATGGGAGTGTCATGGTCTGGGCCTGCATGAGTGTTGCCAGCACTGGGGAGCTACAAATCATTAAGGGAACCATGAATGCCAACATGTACTGTGACATACTGAAGCAGAGCATGATCCCCTCCCTTCGGAGATTGGGTGCAGCAGGGCAGAATTCCAACATGATAACATGATAGAATTCTATCAGCCAAACGGAATTAAGGTAGAAAAAATCCTATTGGCTGATGCAATCAGCCAATAGGATTGAAGTTCAATCCTATTGGCTGGTCCAATCAGCCAATAGGATTGAGCTGGCATTCTATTGGTTGATTGGATCAGCCAATAGAATGTGAGCTCAATCCTATTGGCTGATCCAATCAGCCAATAGGATTTGTTCTACCTTAATTCCGATTGGCTGATAGAATTCTATCAGCCAATCGGAATTGAAGGGACGCCATCTTGGATGACGTAATTTAAAGGAACCTTCATTCTTCAGTTGGACGTCGTTTGAAGAGGATGCTCCGCATCGGATGTCTTGAAGATGAACCCGCTCCGTGCCGTCGGGGTGAAGACTTCTGCCCGTCTGGAGAACCTCTTCTTCCCGGCTTGGATGAAGACTTCTGCCCGTCTGGAGGACCACTTCGCCCGGCTTCGTTGAGGACTTCGGCCTGGTTGGGTGAAGACTTCTCAAGGTAGGGTGATCTTCAAGGGGTTAGTGTTGGATTTTATTAAGGGGGGATTGAGTGGGTTTTAGAGTAGGGTTGGGTGTGTGGGTGGTGGGTTTTAATGTTGGGGGGGTATTGTTGTTTTTTTTTACAGGTAAAAGAGCTGATTACTTTGGGGCAATGCCCAGCAAAAGGCCATTTTAAGGGCTATTTGTAATTAAGTATAGGGTAGGGCTTTTTATTATTTTGGGGGGCTTTATTATTTTATTAGGGGGATTAGATTAGGTGTAATTAGTTTAAAAATCTTGTAATTATTTTATTATTTTCTGTAATTTAGTGGGGGTTTTCTTAGTTTTAATTTAGATAATTTTATTTAATTGTATTTAATTGTAGTTAATTTAGGGAATTAATTTAGTTGTAGTGTAGTGTTAGGTGTAATTGTAATTTAGACAGAAAAAAAGAGGACAAATCCGGCCTGGATGCCAGTGCTTTAACAGAGTTTATTCATGCAGGTGATAGACAAGAGGTGCAGCTCTGACTATCTGACAGATAGGTTAGGTTTTATTTTACAGGTAAATTTGTCTTTATTTTAACTAGGTAGCTATTAAATAGTTAATAACTATTTAATAACTATTGTACCTAGTTAAAATAAATACAAAGTTGCCTGTAAAATAAATATAAATCCTAAAATAGCTACAATGTAACTATTAGTTATATTGTAGCTATATTAGGGTTTATTTTATAGGTATTTTGTTTTAAATAGGAATAATTTAGTTAATTTTAGGATTAGGGGTTAATAATTGTAACTTAGGTTAGGATTTATTTTACAGGTAATTTTAAACTTATTTTTACTAGGTAGCTATTAAATAGTACCTAGTTGAAATAAATACAAAGTTGCCTGTAAAATAAATATAAATCCTAAAATAGCTACAATGTAACTATTAGTTATATTGTAGCTATATTAGGGTTTATTTTATAGGTAAGTATTTAGTTTTAAATAGGAATAATTTAGGTAATGATAGTTATTTTATTTAGATTTATTTAAATTATATTTAAGTTAGGGGGGGGTGTTAGGGTTAGGGTTAGACTTAGGTTTAGGGGTTAATAACTTTAATATAGTGGCGGCGACGTTGGGGACGACAGATTAGGGGTTAATAAATGTACGTAGGTGGTGGCGATGTTAGGGCCGGCAGATTAGGGGTTAATATTATTTAACTAGTGTTTGCGAGGCGGGAGTGCGGCGGTTTAGGGGTCAATATATTTATTAAAGTGGCGGCGATGTCCAGTTCGGCAGATTAGGGGTTCAAATTTTTATTTAACTGTTTGCGATGTGGGGGGGCCTCGGTTTAGGGGTTAATAGGTAGTTTATGGGTGTTAGTGTACTTTTTAGCACTTTAGTTAAGAGTTTTATGCTATACTGTTAGGGATCTTGGAGGTAGAGGGTGTACCGCTCACTTTTAGGAAGACTCGTAATACCGGCGTTAGGAAAATCCCCTTGAAAATATAGGATACGCAATTGACGTCAGTGGATTTGCGGTATTTAAGAATCGAGCAAAAAAGTGAGCGGTACACCTGTACCTGCAAAACTCGTAACCAGCGGGTGTTAAAAAGCAGTGTTGGGACCTCTCAACGCTGCTTTTTAACCCTAACGCAAAACTCATAATCTAGTCAATATTTAATAATAAAAAGTAAATTATTTTCTACGTGAAGAATATAGAAATGCAAAATATGCGTTTTGCACATCAGGTTTTGCCATTTAAATCTGAATTAGGTTATGTAAGTGCACATGAAAACGTAGTAATCTTTAGGCGTGTTATTGAAATATTCCATATAAAATATTTTTAAAAATTAAGAAAAATTATTAACCCCTTATTGACCGACAACGTGCAGGGTACGTCCTCTAAAAAAATACAGTTAACGAACGAGGACATACCCTGTACATCATCGTTCTGGGAAAGTGGTGGAAGCGATCCTGTTCACTTCCAGCCGCTTTACGGTTATTGCAGTGATGCCTCGATATAGAGGCATACTGCAATAACACCCACTGGCCATCTGATGCAGAGAGAGCCACTTTGTGGCTCTCTCTGCACCGGACATCGATGGCTGGTATTATTGGTGAGTGGGAGCCGACGTGGGAGGTGGGTGGGCGGCCATCGATGGGCCCTATGACATCGAAGGGGGCGGGATCGTGGGCGAGGGTAGCTGGGGGCATGGGAGGGTGTGGGCGGGCACATGCACGGGGATGGAGTGGGTGGAAACCGCTTCACAATGGAAAATTTCTTCTGAACAGTGGGAAAAAGGGGGGAAGACAAGCTGTATTTTTTATATAAACGATCAGGCAGGGGGTGGTCTGTGGGGGGAAGCTACACTACAGAAAAAAAAAACAGCTGCCAGTACCCAAGATGGCTCCCATTAAGGCCAAGGGGAAAGGTTAGAGAGCTGTTTGGGGGGGGGGGGGGGGTCAGGGAGGTTGGGGGATCCTACACAGCAACATATGTAAATATGCTAAAACAAATTCAAAGATACCTTTTATTTTAGTACTGGAAGACTTTCTGCCAGTACTTAACATGGCAGGGACAATTGTGGGGTGGGGGAGGGAAGGGATGGACGGGGTCTGTGGGGGGAAGCTACACTACAGAAAAAAAAAACAGCTGCCATTACCCAAGATGGCTCCCATTAAGGCCGAGGGGGAAGGTTAGAGAGCTGTTTGGGGGGGGGGGGGTCAGGGAGGTTGGGGGATTCTACACAGCAACATATGTAAATATGCTAAAACAAATTCAAAGATACCTTTTATTTTAGTACTGGAAGACTTTTTGCCAGTACTTAACATGGCAGGCACAATTGTCGGGTGGGGGGAGGAAGGGAGCTGTTTGGGAGGGATCAGGGGGTGTGATGTGTCAGGTGGGAGGCTGATCTCTACACTAAAGCTAAAATTGCAAATAATTGCCATAATTGCACAAGCTGTTTGTAAATAATTTCAGTGAGAAACCTAAAGTTTGTGAAAAAGTGAACAATTTGTTTTAATTTGATCGCATTTGGCGGTGAAATGGTGGCATGAAGTATACCAAAATGGGCCTAGATCAATGCTTGGGGTTGTCTACTACACTACACTAAAGCTAAAATTAACCCTACAAGCTCCCTACATGCTCCCTAATTAACCCCTTCACTGCTGGGCATAATACACATTTTTCTTGGTTGCCATTTAGCGGCCTTCTAATTACCAAAAAGCAACACCAAAGCAATATATGTCTGCTATTTCTGAACAAAGGGGATCCCAGAGAAACATTTACAACCATTTATGCCATAATTACACAAGTTGTTTGTAAATAATTTCAGTGAGAGAACCTAAAGTTTGTGAAAAAATTTGTGAAAAAAGTAAACAATTTTTTTTATTTGATCGCATTTGGCAGTGAAAGGGTGCCATGAAATATACCAAAATGGGCCTAGATCAATACTTTGGGATGTTTTCTAAAAAATATATATATATGTCAATGGATATTCAGGGATTCCTGACAAATATCAGTGTCCCAATGTAAGTAGTGCTAATTTTGAAAAAAATAGGTTTGGAAATAGCAAAGTGCTACTTGTATTTATTGCCCTATAACTTGCAAAAAAAAGTAAAGAACATGTAAACATCTGGGGGTCGATCCGAATAAAAATCGTCGCCCGCAAAAGCTTGCGACGCCAAATATTGCGCGGGTTTGGTATCCTAATATACGGCGTAACCTAGAAGTTACGCGCGTATATTTCTGCCGTCGCCCGTAGTTTTTTTGGGCCATAGGCAGGTATACCAAACCCGCGCAGTTTGGTATCCAATATACAGCGTAAGGACTTACGTGGCGAAAATGGAGTAAGTTTTCTCCATTTTCACCTCGCCACAAAAAGCAGCCGTAAGAAGCCTTACGCTGACTATTGGAGCCCCGTAACTCCCGAAACTGGCTGCTAAATAAACCTAACACCTAACCGCGATGCGCAATGTCTATCTCCCTGTCAACCGCGATCTGCTAAATAAAACCTAACACCTAACGCTATGCGCAATGTCTATCTCCCTGTCAACCGCGATCTGCTAAATAAAACCTAACACCTAACGCATGCACAATGTCTATCTCCCTGTCAACCGCGATCCCCCGCCGCAATCCCTAATAAAGTATTTAACCCCTAAACCGCAGCCATCTACATAAACTAACCCCCTACTGTGAGCCCCTAAAACCGCCACCATCTAACTGATCTATCCCCTAATGTGAACCCCTAAAACCGCCACCATCTAACTGATCTATCCCCTAATGTGAACCCCTTACACCGCCGCCATCTATATTAAAATTATTAACCCCTAATTTAATCTACCTACCCCGCCGCCAGCTATATTATCTATATTAACCCTAAGTATATTATAGTTAATATAGTTATTACATTATATATATTAACTATATTAACCCTAATTATATTAGGGTTAATATAGTTAATATAGTTACTATAGTATTTATATAAACTATATTAACTATATCTAACCCTAACCACCCCTAACTAAATTCTTATTAAATAAATCTAATTCATATTATAAACTAAAATATTCCTATTTAAATCTAAATACTTACCTATAAAATAAACTCTAAGATAGCTACAATGTAATTAATAATTACATTGTAGCTATGTTAGGGTTTATATTTATTTTACAGATAAATTGTTAATTATTTTAACTAGGTATAATAGCTATTAAATATTTAATAACTATTTAATAGCTTACCTAGTTAAAATAATTACCCAATTACCTGTAAAATAAATCCTAACCTAAGTTACAAATACACCTACACTATCAATAAATAAAGAAACTTCAAATATCTATCTAAAAATACAATTAAATAAACTAAACTAAATTACAAAAAAACAAACACTAAATTACAAAAATAAAAAAGATTACAAGATTTTTAAGCTAATTACACCTATTCTAAGCCCCCTAATAAATAATAAAGCCCCCCAAAATAAAAAAATTCCCTACCCTATTCTAAATTAAAAAAAGTTCAAAGCTCTTTTACCTTACCAGCCCTTAAAAGGGCCTTTTGTGGGGGCATGCCCAAAGAAAACTGCTCTTTTGCCTGAAAAAAAAACACAATACCACCACCCCAACATTAAACACCCACCACCCACATACCCCTAATCTAACCCAAACCCCCCTTAAATAAACCTAACACTACCCCCCTGAAGATCTCCCTTCCTTATCTTCCACCACGCCGGGCCAAACTCCTCATCCGATCCGGGCGATGTCTTCCAACAAGCGGCAGTGAAGTCTTCTTCCAGCGGGCGATGTCTTCAAGCAAGCCGGCAGAGAGTCTTCTTCCATTGGCGATGTCTTCAAGCAAATCGGCATCTTCAAATCTTCTTTCTTCGCTCCTCCGCCGCGGAGCATCCATCCGGCACGACGACTTCCCGACGAATGAGGTTTCCTTTAAATGATGTCATCCAAGATGGCGTCCGTTGAATTCCGATTGGCTGATAGGATTCTATCAGCCAATCGGAATTAAGGTAGAAAAATCTGATTGGCTGATTGAATCAGCCAATCAGATCCAAGTTCAATCAGATTGGCTGAACCAATCAGCCAATCGGATTGAACTTGAATCTGATTGGCTGATTGAATCAGCCAATCAGATTTTTCTACCTTTAATTCCGATTGGCTGATAGAATCCTTTTTAGCTTTAAAGCGCTCACTGTATCACAGTCCTTTTTAGCTTTAAAGCGCTCACTGTATTACACACACTCTGAATCAGCCAATCAGATTTTTCTACCTTAATTCCCGATTGGCTGATAGAATCCTATCAGCCAATCAGAATTCAACAGACGCCATCTTGGATGACGTCATTTAAAGGAACCTCATTCGTCGGGAAGTCGTCGTGCCGGATGGATGCTCCGCAGCGGAGGAGCGAAGAAAGAGATTGAAGATGCCGATTTGCTTGAAGACATCGCCGATGGAAGAAGACTCTCTGCAGCTTGCTTGAAGACATCGCCCGGATGGAAGAAGACTTCACTGCCGCTTGCTGGAAGACATCGCCCGGATCGGATGAGGAGTTCGGCCCGGCGTGGTGAAGATAAGGTAGGGAGATCTTCAGGGGGGTAGTGTTAGGTTTATTTAAGGGGGGTTTGGGTTAGATTATGGGTATGTGGGTGGTGGGTTGTAATGTTGGGGGGTGGTATTGTGTTTTTTTTTTTTCAGGCAAAAAGAGCAGTTTTCTTTGGGGCATGCCCCCACAAAAGGCCCTTTTAAGGGCTGGTAAGGTAAAAGAGCTTTGAACTTTTTTTAATTTAGAATAGGGTAGGGAATTTTTTTATTTTGGGGGCTTTATTATTTTATTAGGGGGCTTAGAATAGGTGTAATTAGCTTAAAAATCTTGTAATCTTTTTTTTATTTTTTGTAATTTAGTGGGTTTTTTTTTTTGTAATTTAGTTTAGTTTATTAATTGTATTTTTTAGATAGATATTTGTAGTTTCTTTAATTTATTGATAGTGTAGGTGTATTTGTAACTTAGGTTAGGATTTATTTTAACAGGTAATTGGGTAATTATTTTAACTAGGTAGCTATTAAATAGTTAATAACTATTTAATAGCTATTATACCTAGTTAAAATAATTAACAATTTACCTCTAAAATAAATATAAACCCTAACATAGCTATAATGTAATTATTAATTATATTGTAGCTATCTTAGGGTTTATTTTATAGGTAAGTATTTAGATTTAAATAGGAATATTTTAATTAATAATATTAATATTAGATTTATTTTAATAAGAGTTTAGTTAGGGATGTTAGAGTTAGATAGGGTTGTTATACTTAAATATATATATACATATATATATATTATAATAACGATATTAACTATATTAACCCTAAATATAATTAGGGTTAATATAGTTAATATATATAATATAATAATTATATTAACTATATTAACCCTAATATAATTAGGGTTAATATAGTTAATATAGCTGGCGGCGGTGTAGGGGGATTAGATTAGGGGTTAATAATTTTAAAATAGATAGCGGCGGGTAGGGGCTCACTATAGGGGGTAGGTAAGGTAGATGGTGGCGGTGTTAGGGGCTCACTTTAGGGGGTTATACATTTAATATAGCTGGCGGCGGTTTAGGGGTTAATAACTTTATTAGGTTGCGGCAGGGTTTGGGAGAGGCGGTTTAGGGGTTAATACATATTTTATTGTTAGGATAGTGAGGGGGGATAGCGGATAGAGGGTTAGACGTGTCGGGCTATGTTAGGGAGGCGTGTTAGACAGTGCGGGGTGATTTAGACTTTAGTCAGGTTTTGTAGGCGCCGGCAGTTCCTAACGTGCTATAAGTCACTGGTGACGCCCGAAATTTGTACTTGCGCAGATTTCTGGACATCGCTGGTTTATCCGACTTACGGCACGTTAGCATCTGACGACGCAGTATATGGGATAGCTCGAGTTGCGAGCTGAAACTGCGGGCGACGCGGGGTTCCCTCACTTGCACCGCAAACTACGATCTATATCGGATTCGCGCCCTTGGTATTTCTAAATTCAGGACAAAATTTAGAAACTATTTAGCATGGGTGTTTTTTGGTGGTTGTAGATATGTAATAGATTTTGGGGGTCAAATTTAGAAAAGTGTGTTTTTTTCCATTTTTTCCTCATATTTTATAATTTTTTTATAGTAATTTATAAGTTGTGCTCATTAAGGGGTTAAAAATGATTAAACATTTTTATAGCACAGGTCTCAAAAGAAAAATATTAGGGTTATGCCAGTATTGCTTTAGGTTATAGTGAACCTTCCTTCTTCATTCCTATTTCTAATGGACATAAAACACCTTAAAATAATAACGCCTAGATTTAGAGTTTTGTCTGTAAAAAGCCGCGTAGCTAATGCTGCTTTTTTTGCCAACGCACCCTTCCAACAAAGCTGGTATTTAGAGTTGTCTGAGGGGCTGCGTTAGGCTCAAAAAAGGGTGCGTTGAGCCTAACTTAGCTCCATTTCAACCCTCAATACCAGCGTTGCTTACGGTAGCGTTAAGCTGGAAAAACGTGCTCATGCGCGATATCCCCATAGGAAACAATGGGGCAGTTTTGGCTGAAAAAAACCTAACACCTGCAAAAAAGCAGCGTTCAGCTCCTAACGCAGCCCCATTGTTTCCTATGGGGAAACACTCTCTAAGTCTGCACCTAACACCCTAACATGAACCCCGAGTCTAAAACCCCTAACCTTACACTTATTAACCCCTAATCTGCCGCCCCCCCGCTATCGACTGACCCCTGCAAATTATTATTAACACCTAATCTGCCGCCTCCGGACACCGCCGCAACCTACATTATCCCTATGAACCCCCTAACACCGCCGACCCTTATATTATATTTATTAACCCCTAATCTGCCCCTCCCCCAACGTCGCCGCTACCTTACCTACACTTATTAACCCCTAATCTGCCGACCGGTCCTCTCCGCCACTATAATAAATGTATTAACCCCTAAAACCGCCGCCCTCCCTGCCTCGCAAACATTATAATTAAATTGTATTAACCCCTAATCTGCCCTCCCTAACATCGCCGCCACCTACCTACAATTATTAACCCCTAATATCCCGCCCGCACCGTCGCCGCTACTATAATAAATTTATTAACCCTTAAAACCTAACTCTAACCCTTACCCTAACACTCCCTAACATAAATATAATTTAAATTAAACGAAATAATATTCCTAAAATTAACTAAATTATTCCTATTTAAAACTAAATACTTATCTATAAAATAAACCCTAATATAGCTACAATATAACTAATAGTTACATTGTAGCTATTTTAGGAGTTATATTTATTTTACAGGCAACTTTGTATTTATTTTAACTAGGTACAATAGCTATTAAATAGTTAATAACTATTTAATAGCTACCTAGTAAAAATAAGTACAAAATTACCTGTAAAAATAAATCCTAACCTAAGTTACAATTAAACCCTAACACTACACTATCATTAAATTAATTAAATAAATTACATAAAATAAAATACAATAAATATAAACTATTCTATAATACAAAAAAACAAACACTAAATTACAAAAAATAAAAAGAATTACAAAGCAGTTTAAACTAATTACACCTAATCTAAGCCCCCTAATAAAATATCAAAAGCCCCCCAAAATAAAAAATTCCCCTACCCTATTCTAAAATACAAAAGTAATCAGCTCTTTTACCAGCCCTTAAAAGGCTTTTTGCGGGGCCTTGCCCCAAAGTAATCAGCTCTTTTGCCTGAAAATAAAAAACATTACCCCCCAACATTACAACCTACCACCCACATAACCCTACTCTAACCCACCCAAACCCCCCTTAAAAAAACTATCACTAACCCCCTGAAGATCTCCCTACCTTGAGTCGTCTTCACCAGCAGAGCCGAATTCTTCATCCAAGCGAAGCAAGAAGATGTCCTCCATCCGGTAGAAGTCGGCAAAGAAGAGGTCTTCCATCCGGGCGATGTCTTCTTCCAAGCGGCATCTTCTTTCTTCTTAACGACGAATGAAGGTTCCTTTAAGGGACGTCATCCAATCGGAATTAAGGTAGAAAAAATCTGATTGGCTGATCCCAATCAGCCAATCGTATTGAACTCGCATTCTATTGGCTGATCGGATGAAGAATTGGGCTCAGCTGGGTGAAGACGACTCAAGGTAGGGAGATCTTCAGGGGGTTAGTGATAGTTTTTTTTAAGGGGGGTTTGGGTGGGTTAGAGTAGGGTATGTGGGTGGTGGGTTGTAATGTTGGGGGGCGAGGTATTGTATTTTTATTTTTCAGGCAAAAGAGCTGATTACTTTGGGACAAGGCCCCGCAAAAAGCCCTTTTAAGGGCTGGTAAAAGAACTGATTACTTTTGTATTTTAGAATAGGGTAGGGAATTTTTTATTTTGGGTGGCTTTTTTATTTATTAGGGGGCTTAGATTAGGTGTAATTAGTTTAAACTGCTTGTAATTCTTTTTTATTTTTTGTAATTTAGTGTTTGTTTGTTTTTGTATTATAGAATAGCTTATTTTATTGTATTTTATTTTATGTAATTGTAGGTAATTTATTTAATTAATTTAATGATAGTGTAGTGTTAGGTTTAATTGTAACTTAGGTTAGGATTTATTTTACAGGTAATATTGTACTTATTTTAACTAGGTAGCTATTAAATAGTTATTAACTATTTAATAGCTATTGTACCTAGTTAAAATAAATACAAAGTTGCCTGTAAAATAAATATAAATCCTAAAATAGCTACAATGTAACTATTAGTTATATTGTAGCTATATTAGGGTTTATTTTATAGGTAAGTATTTAGTTTAAATAGGAATAATTTAGTTAATTTTAGGAATATTATTTCGTTTAATTTAAATTATATTTATGTTAGGGGGTGTTAGGGTTAGAGTTAGGTTTAGCGGTTAATAAACTTTATTATAGTAGCGGCGACGGTGGGTAGGTGTCGGCGATGTTAGGGGTTAAAAAACTGTATTACAGTGGCGGCGATGTGGGGGGCCTTGGTTTAGGGGTACATAGGTAGTTTATGGGTGTTAGTGTACTTTAGAGCACAGTAGTTAAGAACTTTATATTCCGTCGTTAGCCCATAAAGCTCTTAACTACTGACTTTTTTTGTGGTTGGAGTCTTTTTGGTAGAGGCTCTACCGCTCACTTCTCCCAGACTCAAATACAGCATTAGGCAGATCCCATTGAAAAGATAGGATACACAATTGGCGTAAGGGGATCTGCGGTAGCCTGGAATTGCAGTAGGGAAGTGAGCGGTAGACCTGTACCTGCCTGACTCTAAATACCAGCGGGCGGCCCAAAAGCAGCGTTAGGAGTCCTTAACGCTGCTTTTGACAGCTAACACAGAACTCTAAATCTAGGTGTAAGACTTTAGTGTAATATTGTAATAAATAAGCATAAAACTTTCTGGAGTTGTTTTTTTGCTAGTAAAAATGTTGTTTCTTTGTATATTATCTAACCCATCTGCTGAGGAAATTAGAGATAGATATGCAACAGGGTCAGGTTTTCATTTCCAATTCTGAGATTCTGGAGATGCTTAGATCCCCAATGCCTGCAATACAACCTCACACTAAATCACTATTTTTCAGTAACCCCCACTGCAAGTAACCCCCCTATTTAAATACATGCTTTACCTATCTCTCATTAGCCTCAATTACAACAGAAAAGTATATCTCCTAATGGTTTCCAATACAATGAAACCACCAACTCATGAAATCCCCAGAGGGACTCCTCTAACCAGCAGATCAGCCAAATCAAGGAATAAACAAAACTCTATCAACCAACATAAAAACACTAGAGCACTGCTGTCAAACTGTACTTTGACATTGATTAAAACCAGAGCTCTCATATTCACCCTCCAAAAAAACATAGCTCTTCTGTCTCGATGGACATTCTTTTTAATCATACAACTAGCTTGTTCCTAAAATGCTAAGGCTAAAAGTCACTTGCTGTAAAGAAGTGTTTAAAGTATCTAGGGGGACAATTAAAATATTTTAGAAAGAACCATAAGAGTTCAATAAATAACTAAGCAAAAATATTAGTTTGGTTCCAGTTCAAACTTGAGCCCTTACCCTCATTGTTTTCCGGAAATAATCTGAAGGATCTTTCTTGAGTGTGGTTATATGGTAATGGAACTACCGTTGGTTGCAGCGGTGTGTGCAGAATGTGTACAATCCTAAAGGCAGGGAGCCTTTTATTAGTTCAGGTTGCAAATCCATCTTATCTTTTTATCCTCAAAATCATTACACATAGCAGTTTGTATATTACTCTATGGCTTACTAAAGAATTACCTTTGGGGGGCCTAAAATTGTTTGTTTGTTTTTGCACCAGAGCCCTCTGTTGAGTAGGTCAGCTACTGGTAAACTCACAGGAATATTCTTTAGCGGTCATGGTAGAGTTCCTATTAAATTGGATTATTTTTTGTGGTGGGTGGGTAGGCACACAAAGATGCTTTTAATGGTTAATACTGTATGCTTTTAATTTTAATGGGGAATGTTTTAGTGGAGATATCAATGGCTAGGGGCATTTATAGATTAGTTAGTTGGAAATTAGAGGTTACATTAAAGGGTCATACAGTCAAAGTCACAAATATTAAATGCAAACATTTTCCATTATATTTATAGGAAGTCAAATACATTTTTTTAAAATATTTTTTTAATACAAAATGGATATGTTAAGGCTGTGTTATCAGATTGATAAATACAGGAAATGCATTGTTATACATAAATCATCTCAACAGATTAATTACTCACTGTTGTTTTGGTGGACAGGGACATGGTAAGTTTAAAATAGTAATATTATTTAGGCCAGGTGAAAAAATATTTTAGAATGTTTAGTTCTCAATACTATATATATATATATCCCTTAAATTCTGGTGTCTGACCGCACCAGCACAGGACATATCTGGTCATCTAAATAAGTTTTGCAGTGCTGTCCTACAGCTGATAATGACATTTGTCTTGGCTTTGTTTGTAGGAAATACAAATGTTTTGAGATCTTTTTTTATTGATACAATGACTAAGTCTTCAGCAGAACTGGTGTACTAGGCTGACTTTCTGGCATATTTCAAGAAGTTGGAAAACAAATATTATCTCCCTACTTTGCAGCAAGATTGGAATTCTCACCATATCTAGAGTTTGTTCTTTTCCAACAAAGACAGACTTCTTGAGAGAAAAACGAATAGGAAGTGTCTGTTTTTTGCATATTTTATAGGATGATTAATTGATAAAATCCCAGACTATCATTTATTCTTTATGTTATATAAAAGGATACCCAGGTATCAGGTAAAAGAATGGGGTAGTCTAGGAAAATGTATCAACATAAGATAATTATTGTGCAGTAAATAAACACTATTTTGCTTCAGTATTTGCTCAAAGTACAAGAGTGTTTCATATTGCTAATGTCTTGCAATGTAACATTTATAAACACTTAACTGTATGTGTCTGTATGTGAAGAACTTATATAATGTTGCACTTATAGTTTACATGGGTTCAACTCTAGTTTTATTCAGATCTTAGCAACGTTCGTTCCTTAGCAATAAAACTGTCAGCGTCATACTAACCCCTATATGTATTTGATGAACCCTAAGCACAGTTAAAGAGCCGAGTTTTTTGTCTTTATATTCAAGTATAATCACTCAAAATAATTAACAAATAGAAAATATATAAAAAAATTGAATGAAAGGAAAATTAATAAAAAAATACTGTATATATTTTATATAATTATATAATTTTAACAAATCTACATTCACTCAATATGAATAAAATATTTATATGAATTGGATACCATCCTTTATACTTGCAATGGGATGCCTCATTAGGCAGCAAACCACCACATTTAAGAAATAAAACAGATTATTAAGGACTGCAAGTCATAAAGCACTCAGCAAAGTAATTCCTTAGTCAGTAAGTGAAACGGGCAAAAGATATATCAATAGTTTTTTGTAAGTTCTCTTTCTCTCTCTTTCTCTCTCTCTCTCTCTCTCTCTCTTTCTCTCTCGCTCTCGCTCTCTCTCTCTCTTTCTCTCTCTCTCTCTCTCTCTTCTCGCTCTCTTTCTCTCTCGCTCTCTTTCTTTCTCTCTCTTTCTCTCTCTCTCTCTCTCTCTCTCTCTCTTCTCTCTCTCTCTCTCTTTCTCGCTCTCTTTCTCTCTCGCTCTCTTTCTTTCTCTCTCTTTCTCTCTCTCTCTCTCTTTCTCTCTCTCTCTCTCTCTCTCTCTCTCTTTCTCTCTCTCTCTCTTTCGTTTATTTTTATTTAGAAATTTTACAGTGTATTACTTAATTGCTAGTATATGCTACACATATAAACACACACACATGCACACACAAACACAAATAAAAAAAAAGAGTATGATTGTGATATATCACAGTACAATCAAATTATGTACAAGGGTTCACTCAATAATCTAGTTTACAATTTTATTAAGGTGCTGCTATGATTTGCACGCAAGCTATATCAAGTTTTTGTGGCCGTTTGTGCTCAAGATTAATTCAGCCCGTATTACAAGATGAAAGTAAATGCGAACATGTGAGCGCATCTGCCGTTTACGCTAGAATGATTATCACAACTTTAGAGCTCTGGTTAAGTCAAAAAAGTGTCACCAATCACATCAAAAATAAATTTAAAATGGGCTCAAAGATATGAAGTCAGGTGTACGGAAAAAAATGTGCCAAAAGTGCTTTTGCCTAGGGATCCATAGGAACACATTTATAAATATATGTATGTATATAAATATATATGCATACCACCATAACCCTCCACCGCAAACTACCCCTAACATATTAACCCCTAAACAGCCACACCTCCCGCAATCACCCTCTTACATGCCCTCACGCCCAGCCCATCCTAACCTCTGCTACACTATTAACCACTAATCTTCCATAACCTATTAAAGGGATAGTAAAGTCCAAATTAAACATGTATGATTCACATAGGGCATGTAATTTTAAACAACTTTTTAATTAAATTTTATCATCAAATTTGCTTTGTTCTCTTGGTATTCTTAGTTGAAAGCTAAAGCTAGGGTAGGCTCATATGCTAATTTCTAAGCCCTTGAAGGCAACCTCTTTTCTGAATGCATGTGACCGTTTTTCACAACTAGAGGTTGTTTTTTATATATATTTATTTATTTACAACCATCAATGTGATCATTGTACAGAATCAATGCCTTGCAAGGCATAACAAAAATTTTAGCATCAAATCATGTATACATTCATATTTTAACAGAAAATAAACCGCTGTATATTGATAATTTTACATCACATTGGAGGAATTTTATATTTTGTCTAAAAAAAAAGAAGAAATAAAACAATTATCAGTGAATAAACCTTTTTTAGAAATCATATTATATGCAAATCATCATTCATTTTAAATAGCCGAGAGAGAAAGGAGAAAAAATAATAAAAAAATATTGTGCCAGTATTGTTCTCCCTATCTTTCTGTCGTTTTCCCTCTTCTATCCCTATTGCTCTTTCTTCCCTTTTAATACCAACTAGAGGTTGTTAGTTCATGGGTTTCATATAGATAACACTGTGCTCATGCACGTTAAGTTATTTAAGAGTCAGCACTAATTGCCTGAAATGCAAGTCTGTCAAAAGATCTGAGATAAGGAGGCAGTCATCAAAAGCTTAGATACAAGGTAATTACAGAGGTAAAATTATATTTCTAAAACAGAGTTGGTTATGCAAAACTGGGGAATGGTAAATATAGGGATTATCTATCTATTTAAACAATAACATTTTTGGTGTTTTACTATCCCTTTAACCTAACCACCCCTGTATTAATATTTATGTTTGATTTAACATATTTTCTAAGCTGCTTAGAAAATATGTTAAATCAAACATAAATATTAATACAGGTTTTGCTACACAATTTATAGACAGCAAAATCAGATAAGCACGGTGGTACCACTAAGTCACCAAATCACAATTTAATTAGATATGTCACACAGCACAGACTTGGATGTCGTTTTATAGATTTTTATTTCTCATGTTAAATATTTTTAATTCTTTTTCACCTTTGTTGAAAGTTTTTATTACCTCACAATGTTCACATTAGTATAAAGTAACATTCATCATTTCATTCTCCTTAAATTTCCAATCTTTCAGATAAGCATCATTTTTACCACAGAAGCAAAATAAATACACAAGACCAAGGTTATTTATAGTAATAATATAAGTACTATTTAATAAAACTCATTATATATACACTCGTTACTTGGATTTTACAAAACAAAATAAGGACAAAAATATACTTGTCCTTTAAATATATGCTAAGTTCCATATCAAGCAGAATAAACATAAAGGCATTCTGATTGACAAAAATCTTAATAATTTAGGATAACTGCAATACCTTAAGTTCTGTGGCTATTTATATCTCAGGGCACGGTAGTGCCAATAGGCTATATACCTTAAAGGTGGTGAATAGATATACAATATATTGCTACATATGATACATTGTATGGTATAAGTAATTGACACTGGTATAAAGCAGTTGTTATTAAAAGTAAAAGAAAAACGAGTTACATAAGATACAAGCCTTAAGCGATACCAAAAGGAGCAATAGCTCCTTCCCTACAAACACAGAGGACAAGTGTATCCAATAGGTTTTAATACCATTCACTTAGAGGTAAAAAATAACTGGGATAAAGTTACAATTTAGGTAGCTGTATTACCGCAAAGCAAAGAGCTGAATAAGTCATACCGGCTCCCTGTGCTTATTTATACAAGCGGCAAAGCAGAGTTAAGCTACAAATTTAAATCATAGTAATTACAAACCGCTATCTTAGCTGAGGCCATAATATCACACACAATCAAAAAGCAGCAAGACGATATCGGTTCATTGTATTTATTAAAGTTACAAACAATAATAGATAAAATAATAATTTAAATCCACATTACTTCAACCAGCCTCAGTTCAATATCAATCTTGCCGTAACAAATTTAAAGACACAGTAGTGTTAAGTGGCTAAGTGATAATACATTGCTACATGTGATATAATGTATGGCAGAAGTAACTGATATTGTTTTAAAGCAGGTGTTACTAATAACAAGATAAAGTGACAAACGGCTGATAATAGATACAAGTTCCAAGCGATATCATAAAGGAGTAATAGCTGCTCTCCTAAACACTAAGTGGAATTTATGTACCCAGTAGATATTTAACCTATATCTCTCACTAAGTGGAAAGGAATAACTGTGATTAAGTTAAAACCTAGGTAGTGGATTTAATACAAAGAAAAGAGGTGAATGTGCCAGTGGCAAAGCAGCATTAAATTACAACTTTAAATCTCACCAATACAAACTGCTACCCAAGCTGGATATAAAACATTAAACTAAAGTAAGGAGCAGTAAGAGCGATATTGGCTCTCTGTATGTATCTAAGCTACAAACAGTAACAGATTGTAACAATAATTAAGAAACTGTGAAACAATTTAAGAACAGTGCAAAAATACGATATAAAACATATACCATACTAAACTACACTGATACTATCATCAAGCCTGGTAATGATATTAGGCCAATTTAATGATATAATGCCATTACAAAAATAAAAAAAACTTTCTTTTTTTAAAGACAGGAAAAAAGAAAAAATATAGTTTACATATTGGAATATACCAGAGAGGTATAATACAAACAGTTGGCTAGCTGTAATTTTCTGACAAGCCACAAATAAGGCTACAAATATTTAGAAAATATACTCAAAGCCAACATAATATTCCATATTAACCTATAGTTCCTACAGTTACATCCAACCACAGAATCAATAAAATATTGATATTAACATATAGGAGATGTGTTTTTAATTTAGGTGAGAACAGCAAAACAAATAGCTGTCTTTTTAATCAACAACAATAAAAGTTACATTTTATACTGAAATATCCTGACATTTGTGACAAATATATAAGAACAGTGTATAGAAGCATTCCTTTCTGACGTAGGTCACAGGCTGTGACTTATGTATTTTCTAACGGCTAGATTTAGAGTTTTGTCGGTAACAACCCGCGTAGCTAACGCTGGCTTTTTTCTGGCCGCACCTTTAAAATAACTCTGGTATGAGAGTCCACAGAATGGCTGCGTTAGGCTCCAAAAAGGAGCGTACAGCATATTTAACGCCACTGCAACTCTCGATACCAGAGTTGCTTACGGAAACGGCCAGCTTCAAAAACGTGCTCCTGCAGGATTCCCCCATAGAAAACAATGGGGCTGTTTGAGCTGAAAAAAAACCTAACACCTGCAAAAAGCAGCGTTCAGCTCCTAACGCAGCCCCATTGTTTGCTATGGGGAAACACTTCCTACGTCTGCACCTAACACTCTAACATGTACCCCGAGTCTAAACACCCCTAACCTTACACTTATTAACCCTAATCTGCCGCCCCCGCTATCGCTGACCCCTGTATATTATTTTTAACCCCTAATCTGCCGCTCCGTAAACCGCCGCTACTTACATTATCCCTATGTACCCCTAATCTGCTGCCCCTAACACCGCCGACCCCTATATTATATTTATTAACCCCTAATCTGCCCCCCACAATGTTGCCTCCACCTGCCTACACTTATTAACCCCTAATCTGCCGAGCGGACCGCACCGCTATTATTATAAAGTTATTAACCCCTAATCCGCCTCACTAACCCTATAATAAATAGTATTAACCCCTAATCTGCCCCTCCATAACATCGCCGACACCTAACTTCAAACATTAACCCCTAATCTGCCGACTGGAGCTCACCGCTTATTCTAATAAATGTATTAACCCCTAAAGCTAAGTCTAACCCTAACACTAACACCCCCCTAACTTAAATATAATTTTAATCTAACAAAATTAATTAACTCTTATTAAATAAATTATTCCTATTTAAAGCTAAATACTTACCTGTAAAATAAATCATAATATAGCTACAATATAAATTATAATTATATTATAGCTATTTTAGGATTTATATTTATTTTACAGGTAACTTTGTATTTATTTTAACCAGGTACAATAGCTATTAAATAGTTAAGAACTATTTAATAGCTAAAATAGTTAAAATAATTACAAATTTACCTGATAAAATAAATTCTAACCTAAGTTACAATTAAACCTAATACTACACTATCAATAAATTAATTAAATAAAATACCTATAATTATCTACAATTAAACCTAACACTACACTATCAATAAATAAATTAAATACAATTCCTACAAATAAATACAATGAAATATACTAACTAAAGTACAAAAATAAAAAGAACTAAGTTACAAAAATAAAAAAATATTAACAAACATTAGAAAATATTACAACAATTTTAAACTAATTACACCTACTCTAAGCCCCCTAATAAAATAACAAAGCCCCCCCAAAATAAAAAAATGCCCTACCCTATTCTAAATTACTAAAGTTCAAAGCTCTTTTACTTTACCAGCACTGAACAGGGCCCTTTGCGGGGCATGCCCCAAGAAATTCAGCTCTTTTGCCTGTAAAAAAAAAACATACAATACCCCCCCCAACATTACAACCCACCACCCACATACCCCTAATCTAACCCAAACCCCGTTAAATAAACCTAACACTAAGCCCCTGAAGATCTTCCTACCTTATCTTCACCATACCAGGTTCACCGATCGATCCAGAAGAGCTCCTCCGATGTCCTGATCCAAGCCCAAGCGGGGGCTGAAGAGGTCCATGATCCGGCTGAAGTCATCATCCAAGCGGGAGCTGAAGAGGTCCATGATCCGGCTGAAGTCTTCATCCAAGCGGGAGCTGAGAGGTCATGATCTGGCTGAAGTCTTCTATCAACGGCATCTTCAATCTTCTTTCTTCGGGAGCCATCATCTTCCATCCGACGCGGAACATCCTCTTCTCCCGACGTCTACTCGCCGAATGACGGTTCCTTTAAATGACGTCATCCAAGATGGCGTCCCTCGAATTCCGATTGGCTGATAGGATTCTATCAGCCAATCGGAATTAAGGTAGGAATATTCTGATTGGCTGATTCCATCAGCCAATCAGAATCAAGTTCAATCCGATTGGCTGATTGGATCAGCCAATCGGATTGAACTTGATTCTGATTGGCTGATTCCATCAGCCAATCAGAATATTCCTACCTTAATTCCGATTGGCTGATAGAATCCTATCAGCCAATCGGAATTCGAGGGACGCCATCTTGGATGACATCATTTAAAGGAACCGTCATTCGGCGAGTAGGCGTCGGGAGAAGAGGATGTTCCGCGTCGGATGGAAGATGATGGCTCCCGAAGAAAGAAGATTGAAGATGCCGTTGATAGAAGACTTCAACCGGATCATGGACCTCTTCAGCTCCCGCTTGGATGAAGACTTCAGCCAGATCATGGACCTCTTCAGCTCCCCGCTTGGATGATGACTTCAGCCGGATCATGGACCTCTTCAGCCCCCCGCTTGGGCTTGGATCAGGACATCGGAGGAGCTCTTCTGGATCGATCGGTGAACCTGTATGGTGAAGATAAGGTAGGAAGATCTTCAGGGGCTTAGTGTTAGGTTTATTTAACGGGGTTTGGGTTAGATTAGGGGTATGTGGGTGGTGGGTTGTAATGTTGGGGGGGGTATTGTATGTTTTTTTTTACAGGCAAAAGAGCTGAATTTCTTGGGGCATGCCCCGCAAAGGGCCCTGTTCAGGGCTGGTAAGGTAAAAGAGCTTGTAACTTTAGTAATTTAGAATAGGGTAGGGCATTTTTTTTATTTTGGGGGGCTTTGTTATTTTATTAGGGGGCTTAGAGTAGGTGTAATTAGTTTAAAATTGTTGTAATATTTTTCTAATGTTTGTAAATATTTTTTTATTTTTTGTAACTTAGTTCGTTTTTTATTTTTTGTACTTTAGTTAGTTTATTTCATTGTATTTATTTGTAGGAATTGTATTTAATTTATTTATTGATAGTGTAGTGTTAGGTTTAATTGTAGATAATTATAGGTATTTTTTTATTTTTTTTAATAAAGTTTTTATTGAGATTATTCAAAAATACAACTTTATGCATACATTCAGAAGTTGGGACATCTAATACTTGATATGGTACACTTATGTCAAACAGTAGATTACATAGACAAGTAAATAACAACCTATTGCTCACACCCAACCACTGGACTCCTGCAATGAACCTCCTTTTATATTTCTATGCGTGAGTGTCCCCAAAACTGCAACAGGTCACTCTTGGACCTAGGATAATAGAAGTAGCTCAATAAGGGGGCTCTAATAAAAAATACGGCCACTTTTGGACCTTAAGTAGTTAATTAAACATAACAAAAAAAACAAATGTTCTATGTTTTGCTCTGCCAGTTAACAAATAGGGGAGCCACATTATGGGAATGCACAACTACTACACAGGACACCGGGAAAGATATAGGCTAAAATCAGCCATTGCCCTAAGCTGTGGGGTCTTGATAAGTGTACTCTGACCCTTGAATGGTATTGTATTGAATATTAGGAGTGAGTTGCAAGCATTACCTTCGCTAGTATAGCTATCTACTACAGAACTAACCCTCCCAAAACACACTTGAACCCTCCGTCTCCCTCAAAGAGCATTAAAGGTACTTTAGAACCCCACAATCTCTAGAAGACTATAGTGTTAAACATTGTATAGCATGCTGGTAGAGAGCATAGGAAAACACACATACGGGAGTAAACCATAGAAAGTCAGGCTATGTACAGTTAAACTAAGCAACATTAATTAGTGTATTGCTATTTTCTCTATGGTCGCTGTAATAAGCAGGATAATAAGCACTCGTGACCAAAGATAAGGTACCCTAAACATTAATCTTGGCAGGTAAATCTAAGTCCTGTGTCATAAAATGTTCCTGAATTATATCTAACTGCGGTAGTAAAGCTCTGTACGTGCTCACAGATTAGGTAGGGGGGATGAAGAAGGAAAAAGGTTGCACAACAGTGCAGTGTGTTTCACTTGTTTAGCCAATTCCGGATCGCAATTGGCAGTGACAAAGAGTCTCCGTGTATAGCGTTTGTAGCAGAGGGGAGCATTCCACAAGACAGGTACCTCTGAGAGTTGAAGTGTATCCTGTAAATGTTTGTCATCCACTATGGAAAAGGTAGCACCACAACTCGGCCCCATAACCTTGTACCTGAGCAAACGCCATTTTGTTTTCCGATAGCTCCGCTGTGATTCAAAATCATTAACCCAGATGCTATCCCTCCTTAGCCGCGAGGTCATCTTGTGGGCTTTGGGAAGTGGGGGAGCAGTGCTCAGTGACTTGGCCTGAAGGCCCGACAACTCCGCTGTGTCATCTAATGAGTTGGTCTGTGCCTCGGGTTCCCCACGGCCCTGTGGGGTAATTGGGCTCTGATCATGAGGGAGCCTGCTCTTGTTAAGATCCAGCTCTAAACTGTCTTCCATGTCGGGGCACACATTGTCCAGAGGGGAAAATTGCTCCATAATCCCCTTGGGTGCAGAGTCTCTAAAAGCAGTCGCTGGGAAAATGCAATAATATTAGGTCCCTTTCAAGCTGTTTGTAGGACAGCCTGATCGCAGTTGTTATTTCATGTTCCAATGCTGTCAAGTGATAAGTTTTTTAAATGTTATCAAAGTTTTCAGTGTCTGCGCACTGCATATCCGGCTTACAAGGTACCGGGGGGGGGGGGGGGGGCGTTGAGAGCCTCTCACTGAAGTGACTGCCTTAGGCCTCAACTCTCCGGATCAGTTATTAAGTGTGGTAGTCCCAATTTTGTGATATCATTTGATTCCTCTTTGTAAGCAGAGCCTATTCATCAGGGAGAGGTAGATGGGAGATCCTCATAAACATCAATAGAAGGCAAAATATTAATGTCTCACACAGAGCAACTGATATTGCGTCCATTCAAGGAGCTGCCCAGAGTCACGCAATTATAGGTATTTTATTTAATTAATTTATTGATAGTGTAGTGTTAGGTTTAATTGTAACTTAGGTTAGGATTTATTTTACAGGTAAATTTGTAATTATTTTAACTATTTTATCTATTAAATAGTTCTTAACTATTTAATAGCTATTGTACCTGGTTAAAATAAATACAAAGTTACCTGTAAAATAATATTAATCCTAAAATAGCTATAATATAATAATAATTTATATTGTAGCTATATTAGGATTTATTTTACAGGTAAGTATTTAGCTTTAAATAGGAATAATTTATTTAAGAAGAGTTAATTAATTTCGTTAGATTAAAATTATATTTAACTTAGGGGGGTGTAGTGTTAGGGTTAGACTTAGCTTTAGGGGTTAATACATTTATTAGAATAGCGGTGAGCTTCAGTCGGCAGATTAGGGGTTAATAATTGAAGTTAGGTGTCGGCGATGTTAGGGAGGGCAGATTAGGGGTTAATACTATTTATTATAGGGTTAGTGAGGCGGGAGTGAGGCGGATTAGGGGTTAATAACTTTATATAGTAGCGGTGCGGTCCGCTCGGCAGATTAGGGGTTAATAAGTGTAGGCAGGTGGAGGCGACGTTGAGGGGGGCAGATTAGGGGTTAATAAATATAATATAGGGGTCGGCGGTGTTAGGGGCAGCAGATTAGAGGTACATAAGTATAACGTAGGTGGCGGTCGGCAGATTAGGGGTTAATTATTGTAGTTAGCTGGCGGCGACGTTGTGGGGGGCAGGTTAGGGGTTAATAAATATAATATAGGGGTCGGCGGTGTTAGGGGCAGCAGATTAGGGGTACATAAGTATAACGTAGGTGGCGGGTCGGCAGATTAGGGGTTAAAAAAATTAATCGAGTGGCCGGCGATGTGGGGGGACCTCGGTTTAGGGGTACATAGGTAGTTTATGGGTGTTAGTGTACTTTAGAGTACAGTAGTTAAGAGCTTTATGAACCGGCGTTAGCCCAGAATGCTCTTAACTACTGACTTTTTTCTGCGGCTGGAGTTTTGTCGTTAGAATTCTAACGCTCACTTCAGCCACGACTCTAAATACCGGAGTTAGAAAGATCCCATTGAAAAGATAGGATACGCAATTGACGTAAGGGGATCTGCGGTATGGAAAAGTCGCAGCTGAAAAGTGAGCGTTAGACCCTTTTTTGAATTACTCCAAATACCGGCGGTAGCCTAAAACCAGCGTTAGGAGCCTCTAACGCTAGTTTTCACGGCTACCGCCAAACTCCAAATCTAGGCCTAAGTTAATTTACACTTTATGCTTAAGCACTGCTCCCATAGATTACCTATTTATTTAGCATAGTCTCTAACAAGGTATCTAAGGAGAAAATTCTTAAAGAAAGAAATATCAATTATATTTTGGTCTTTGGTCCTAAACCTTTCAATTCTACATAATATTTTACTAGGAATGAGGAAGGGATACACTACATTACAGCAAATATATTTTTAGAGGGCAGAGGAGGCCCTACAATATGATCGCTTGGGTGGGGGAGGTGGGTAGGGTGAGGAGGACACTACAGTACAGAAACATTTATTAATAAAAAAATAAAAGTGTATAAACTGGGTACTGGCTAAGGCGGAGACCATTAGGAGAGGAAGGGTTAAAGTCCTGTTTGGGAGGAATAAAGGAAGGGGGCGTAAGGGGGGATCCTACACTACAGATAAAATAATAATAATAAAAAAAATCCCTATAACTTCATACTGGCAGACTGTCTGCCAGTACCTAAAATGGTGGTGAGGAGTGTGGGTGGGGGGTAGAGCTGTTTGGTAGGGATCAGGGAGGTAGGAGTGTAATACCTACATTATAATACTATTATCCTTACCAGCTAATTAACCCCTTCACTGCTGTAAATTTCAAAAGTATTGTGCACAGCTCAAATTAGCAGACTTCAAATGACCAAAAAACAATTGTAAAGCTATACATGTCTGCTATTTCTGAACAAAGGGGGTCCCAGAAAAGCTTTTAGAACCATTTTTCTTATTACTGCAGTAGTTGTGTGCAAATAATTTCAGTGAGAAACCCAAAGTTTGTGAACAAGTTAACAATTTTTTAATATGTTCGCATTTGGCAGCAAAACGATGGCATGAAATATATCAAAATGAGCCAATACCTCTAGTTGTCTACTAAAAAAATATATAGTTTGATAGGTACATAATAAAAAAAACAATACTCCATTTCTGTTTAAATGGAGTGATAAAAACAAATTTGCTGACAAGTTTTAATCTAAAATTCCAATCCTTAAAATGGTTAATGTCATGGATACAGGCTGCAAGGGTTAAACCCCTACCCCCATAACCTCACCCCTGTTGTTTCTCAGTGGTTTTGGGCTCCTCAGAGCAACCACAATCCCTGGTTTGCTTGTCTTGTGAAAAGCTGGTGTATGACCAGGAAAACCCTACTAGGCTGGCCGGGCCCCTGGAACTCCTGGTCGGCCACCTCACCACAGACACCCCGCCCTAACCCCTCTCAGGCTGCACGGGCTCCTGGAACTCTCGGTCAGCCACAGGACAGCATGACACCCGCTAACTTTACCCCTGGTCGCTACAGCAACCATGTTCCCCAGAGCTCCGCTCTTTTGGAGATTAGAAGCCCCTAGGGAGGACAAGAGGTGGGGGAATTACCGGAGAGGAGCTGCTTTGGGAACTGGGGTTTTGAACACCCCTAACCCCATAACTTCAACAGGCTGTATCTCCGGTCCCCAATAACAAATCAAGCTGCTTTTTGGACTGCGGTATCTGGGGACAGAGAGCTTTCAAATGAAACCCTGGAAGTGCCGCTGCTCCCCAGGATCACCCCAAAACAGTCACCACTGTGTCCTGGGATTCTGTGGGACTATGGTTGCTATGGAGGCGCCGGTCAGTCTGGAGGGGCGGGAATGGCGGGAAAATTGTGGTATTGTCTCCCTGTTTTATCAAGATGTGTGTGTGTATAAAAGATGTGTGTTTATCCCAATAAAGTCAGTTCTATTTTCACCTGAATGCTAGTCTGTCTAGTCATTTAGATGGGCTCCTGCTAGAATTGCTTTCCTGGGCTACATATCCACTTGTTCCAGGAAACGGAAGGGCCCTTTTGGCGGAGCTACCTAGTCGGGGTAACCGGGGATCCGTCACATTGGTTGGCAGTGGTGGGATGCTTCCGTCTACCTGGAACGTCCAAACCACCAACTGAAGATCTTGCCGGATGGGCTCTGGAAGGAAGAATTGAGAACGTTGCTGCGGGCTAGAGGGAAAGTCACTGGCAACAAGATAAAGGCAGTACTCGTAGCCAAACTGATGGAGGACGATCGGGGTAGCGAACAGGCTGGTGGGTCTTACAGCGACCAAAGTGGAGGATGGCCAAGTACAGCCTCCACTCAAGGGACTACAGTGTCTGACATGCAGCGGCAGGTACAGTGGCAACTGGCTCTCTATGGACCTAATACCTCCCCGAGGAGATCATTACTCGGGTAGTGACTGACGCCACCAAGGTACATATGTTGGAGCTTCAGAAGTCTATGGGGGGGTCATGCCGGATCCCCTGGACTCCCCTTCCCGGCCCAAGAATCTACCTCACGGGGCTTTCCGAACATTCCAAGATGATGAGAGCGAGGATATCGACCGCTATCTACAGCTGTTCGAGACCCAGTGCCGGATGCATGGGGTCACTGATGCAGACAGGGTTACTATTCTCATCGGGAAACTGTCCGGTAGGGCCCTGGAGGCTTTCCACACTGTCCCCTTCCGAGGACCAAGACAAATATGACCGGGTGAAGGAGCGTATCCTTGCCTGGTATGGACTCACCCCGGAGGCTCACTGGCTAAGATTCCGGGGGCTACAAAGACAAGAGGAGCAGCCGTATACCGAGTTTGCCCACCTCTTAGTTCGGTCCTTAAACTCCAAGGTTACTGGGTGCCACATCACCACCCTAGACGAAGCTGTTCAACTCCTACTCCTGGAGCAGTTCTACAACCACACCCCAGCAGAGATAAGGGACTGGCTAAAGGACAAGGGACCCAGAACAGCTGACCAAGTTGCCGCCCTGGCCGATCAGTATGTGGATGCCCGGCACCAGGCGGCCAACAGACCTCCAGCCAGCAACCGCTCCGCTCCAGCCCCAGCTCGTCCACCAACAGTTTTTAGGCAGCCCCAGACCCGAACACTGCCGGTGTATCCGGCCGGAGGCAGCAATTCCTGGGGGTGTTATGGGTGTGGATACCCCGGCCATGTTGTACGGAAGTGTCCAACAAGACAAAGAAACCTCCCAGGCCAGCTGCCAAGGAACCCTGCACCAACTCAGTGGGGGACTCCTCAAGTCCGCACCTACCAGGCCGCTGCCCATTGTGTGCATACAGCGAGCTCCGACCCCTATGCTGAGTGGACAGGAGAAGAAGTGGGTGTCTTGCACCACGTCAGCTCAGTTGGTCAAGACAACTGACACCAACATCGGCAAGATGTCTGGGTCAATGGGCAGGCGGCTCAAGGAATGAGAGATATGGGGGCTACCATCTCTTTGATTAAGCCTCACCTCGTTCCCCCCTCTGGATGCACTGGACAGACCCTCGCTTTAGGGGTAGCGGGAGGTGCTGTTCTAAAGGTTTCTACAGCCTGGATCCATTTGGACTGGAAAACCGATGCACGCAATGTAGAAGTGGGGGTTATGCAAAACATCCCTGCCGAGGTCCTGTTGGGAAATGACCTTGGCCACCTTGTCTCTGCCTTTTTGGGGAATACCTCTCCAGACACCTGCCCTGTGACTACCCGCCAGCAGGCCAGATGCCAGGCCACCTCACCAACTCCGGGGACCTACTGCCCCGACTCCTACCTTACCCCGACTGACCAGCCCCACTAAACCCGAACTTGCCGACACCCCCTCCTGGCTAACCCCTTCCGACTTCGCCAAAGAGACCTTGAGCGACCCGACCCTAGCCCCTTACCGAGACCGAGTAGGTGCTGACGTCCAGGGCCCCGGAGACAAATGGTTCCAGTGGGAGGGTGAGCTCCTGTACTGGATCTCCAAGAGGAAAAAAGGACTGGTGCCCAAACGCCAGCTGATCGTACCGAAGAACTTTCGGTCCAACCTGCTGAAAATAGGGCATGACATTCCCTTAGCTGGCCACTTAGGAAAGCAAAGGACCCACCACCGCTTGACTCAAACCTTCTTCTGGCCAGGCATTACAGCGGATATTAAGGAATACTGTAAATCCTGTGAGGTTTGCCAGAAGGTAGGAAAGACGGGAGATCATATGAAAGCCCCCCTCCATATCCTGCCCATTATTGATGAACCCTTTAGCCGAGTAGCAGTAAACATTGTGGGCCCATTAGCTTGGCCCAGCCCTTCAGGGAAGAAATACATCCTTACGGTTGTGGACTATGCCACCCGATACCCAGAGGCAATCCCCTTGGCCAATATCCAGGCGGAGACCATAGCAGATGCAATGCTCCGGATATTCACCAGGGTAGGCTTCCCTCGGGAAGTGATTTCCAATCAGGGAACACAGTTCACTGTTAAAATCACTCAACAACTCTGGAAGTTGTGCGGGATTAAACCCATCCCCAAACGAATGGGCTGTGTGAGAGGTTTAACGGGACCCTAAAGCAACTGCTTCAGACGTTCTCGGCCACTCACAGGGACTGGGAAAAATTCCTGCTGCATCTCCTCTTTACATATCGAGAGGTGCCTCAGTAATCCACAGGTTTTTCCCCCTTTGAACTACTGTATGGTCGAAAGGTTAGGGGCTCACTAGATTTGGTATGAGCCCACTGGGAGGGAGCCACAGGGGGAGAAGAGCACTCTGTTGTGGGGTGCATACTCCAGCTCAGGTTCTGGCTAAAGGACCTGGCAGCCCAGGTCCGTGAGAACCTTCAGGCCTCTCAGCACAAACAGAAGCGATGGCACGATCACAATGCCCATACCCGAACCCTGATAGTGGGACAGAAGGCCCTCGTCCTGAATCCTGTTAAAACAGACAAGCTACAGGCCTCTTGGCAAGGACCCTACTGGGTTGTGGAACAACTGAACAACACCACATACCTGGTAGCAAAGTGTTCAGATGAACACCCGGTTCTGCATTGACTACCGTAGACTCAACTACAGAACCACCACTGACACCTATCCCATGCCCCGAGTAGATGACCTGTTATATCGAATCGCCCTGGGCCACTTCCTGACCACCCTCGACCTATGCAAGGGTTATTGGCAAATTCCCCTCAACCCTAAATCCATCCCCAAGTCTGCCTTCATCACTCCCTTCGGCTTATACCAGTTTAAGGTCATGCCATTTGGAATGAAGAACGCCCCAGCCACTTTCCAAAGAATTGTAGACTGCCTGTTAGATGACCTCCAGGACTATGCCTGTGCATACCTGGATGACATTGCTATCTATAGCAAGACCTGGGAGGACCATCTGGTCCACCTAGGCGTTGTCTTAGATCGTCTTCGAGCCGTCGGCCTAACCTTGAAGCCAGATAAGTGTACCATTGGGCGCTCCGAGGTTCAATACTTGGGCCACCGAGTCGGCTGCGGTAAGCAGCGACCTGAACCGGCCAAAGTTGAGGCAGTGGCTAACTGGCCCACCCCCAGGACCAAACCCAGGTCCTTGCCTTTCTGGATACTGCAGGCTACTACCAGAGGTTTGTCCCCAATTACAGCACGCTCGCCAAACCCCTGACTGACCTGACCCATAAATGACTTCCCCGACAGGTCCTGTGGTCCCCCGAGTGTGAACAAGCCTTCCAGAGTCTTAAGTCTGCCTTAATCTCTGCTACAGTACTAGCCACTCCTAACCCAGCCAACGCTTTTCTGTCTACACAGGTGCCTCCTTGTTCGGGTTGGGGGCCCATACTAAGTCAGGCAGACACGGAAGGAAAGGACCACCCCATTGCCTACCTCAGTTGAAAACTGCTACCCCAGGAAGTAGGCTACACGGCAGTCGAGAAGAGTGTCTGGCACTGGTATGGGCCCTGAAGAAGTTGCAGCCCTACCTATATGGAAGACCCTTCACCGTCCTCACTGTCGATAAACCCCTTGTATGGCTCAACCGAGTTTCTGGGGACAACGGGAGACTGTTGAGGTGTAGCCTAGCCCTGCAGCCATTTAACTTTAACATTCAGTACCGACCGGGAAAAAGCAATGGGAATGCTGATGGACTTTCCCGGTGGACTGAAGTGGCATAAATTTCTCGGACATCCCCAGGCCGACCCATATGTGTATCTAGCCGGGCCTGCCAAACTGGAGGGGGGGAGATGTCATGGATACCAGGCTGTAAGGGTTAAACCCCTACCCCCTATAACCTCATCCCTGTTTTTTCTCAGTGGTTTTGGGCTCCTCAGAGCAACCACAATCCCTGGAAGATTGGTTTGCTTGTCTTGTGAAAAGCTGGTGTATGACCAGGAAAACCCTCCTAGGCTGGCCGGGCCCCAGGAACTCCCGGTCGGCCGCCTCACCATGGACACCCGCCTAACCCCTCTAAGGCTGCCCGGGCTCCTGGAACTCCCGGTCGGCCACAGGACAGCAGGACACCCGCTAACTTTACCCCTGGTTGCTCCAGCAACCATGAGCCCCAGAGCTCTGCTCTTTTGGGGATTAGTAGCACCTAGGGAGGAAAAGAGGTGGGGGAATTACTGGAGGGGAGCTGCTTTGGGAACAGGGGGTTTTGGACACCCCTAACCCCATAAATTCAATGGGCTGTATCTCCGGCCCCAATAATGAATCACGCCGCTTTTTGGACTGCGGCACCTGGGGACCGAGAGCTCTGGGGAAGTGCCGCCGCTCCCCCAGGATCACCCCAAAACCGTCACCACTGTGTCCTGGGATTCTGTGGGACTATGGTAGCTATGGAGGCGCCGGTCAGTCTAGAGGGGCGGGAATGGCGGGAAAACTGTGGCATTGTCTCCCTGTTTTATCAAGATGTGTGTGTGTATAAAAGATGTGTGTTTGTCCCAATAAAGTTAGTTCTATTTTCACCTGAATGCTAGTCTTTCTAGTCATTTAGGTGGGCTCCTGCTAGAATTGCTTTCCTGGGCTACATAGTCACTTGTTCCAGGCAACAGAAGGACCCCTTTGGCGGAGCTACCCAGTTAGGGTAACCGGGGATCCATCACAGTTAACTATTTAGGGGTATATTTATTAATGTGCGAGTGGACATGATACGACATATTGTATCATGTCCGCCGCACATCGATAAATGCCGACAGCATGCGCTGTCGTCATTTATCATTGCACCAGCAGGTCTTGTGAACTGCTGGTGTAATGCCGCCCCCTGCAGATTGGCCGCTAGCAGGGGATGTCAATCAACCCGATCATATTCAATCAGGTTAATTTCTGTCCATGGCCTCAGAGCAGGCGGACAAGTGAAGGAGCAGCGGTCTTTAAACAAATCGGCCCCATAGTCTTGAGAATGTCCTCATTTTTTCAAAATCTCATGTAGTTTTATTTGAGGGCATAAATAACTTTTCCTGTCTATATACTGCAGTGCAAGATTGGCTGGCCGTGATACTGGGACTTTTTCTGGTAAGCCAGCGGTCTGCCGTCGCTGTAGGGCCACAACTTTTGTCAGGGAGCGATCCCTGTGTACATGCGTAACACATTTCTTTAAGGTTGCTCTGCTCCTGAGTAAGGTGTAGGGGCCTGTAGAAGCAAAAAAATGGGCCCTAGGCAAGTCAGGGGGATGAGGGCAGGGTTGCCGGGGGCAGGGCCAGTCTTTAAAAATTTCCAGGGCCAGTGTGATTTCCCAGTCCGGCCCTGATATATTGTGAAAAAGACAAAGCCCTAAATTCACTAAATTATGCATGGTTATTAATTATAGCATATGACTAAGTACCTATCTACTGTATTGCATTCTTAATGTAGTGTAAACTGTGATTTATTTATGCATTGCAACCAATAGAATTTTACAGTATTGAATATAGTCTCTTTCCAAAAAGAACTGTGTGCAAAACTGGTTTATTTCTAATCAAGCAGAGAGACTGCCCTTCCGAAAATGGCAGGGTGGTTCGGTGGTTCTGTCACCACAATAGACTGCCCTCTGGGCAGGCTTTCCCACTAGTATGTATATATATATATATGTATTTACAGATTATATACACATGTAAACACATAAATACATATATATATATATATATATATATATATATATATATATATATATATATATATAGACATATATATAAGTGCATTGGAGCCCTTTGCAGTTAAAGGACCAGTCAACACTGTAGATTTGCATAATCAACACCTAATATACAGTACATAATACTAGTCTAATACACAGCACATCCCACCTAACACATACCGAAATTCCGAATCGAACCGAACCGAATCCAGCCGAATTTATTTGAATCCGAATGAATCCGAAACGAATTCATTCAAATTCTTCCGAATTCGAATCGATCCGAACCGAAATTCGAAAACATCCGAATCGATCCAAACCGAAACAAATTTTTCCGCCATGCACAAGTCTATTATAAATAGGTCACTAGAGTGTGCAGCCAATGACTGTGTGGAATGTAACTGTGTTCTGCACTTCCATTTCTAACAGGAACTAAAATGCTCACAATTTTAGAATTAAATTACAGGAAAAGGGGGCAAAAATAATAATAATGAAAGTATATTGCAAAGATATATATATATATATATATATATATATATATATATATATACGATTTATCATTTTATATTACCATCTCAAGGTGTTTAATGTCCTTTTAAGCTGCAAATAGCCTCCTGCACCTTTTCTATATCATGCAGCAGGAATGGTAAAAAAAGTTATTTTAAAATGAATATTGTTTCTGGTCACGTTTAAATGGCTGCCAAGCTCAGCCCACTGATGACATAATAATCTGGGCTGCATATGGCATCCAATTACAAAAGGCTCACTAGTTGGATTGAACAGACTGTCAATGCTATTCAGCAGAGTACCTACTGTAGTCGCAGCCCAGATCTTGATGTCATCAGTGGGCGGAGCTTGGCAGCCATTTCCAGCTGGCCAGAAACACTATTCATTTTCAAATAACTTTTTTACTGTTTCTGCTGCATGATATATAAAGGGTGCAGGAGACTATTTGCAACTTAATCTAAAGTAAGATGTTAAGATGACTAAGGTGTAAACTGTCCCTTTAATGTTATTTACTTATATGGTTAACAGTAGCCATGAATTACCCTCAGTGTTATTGCAGATACAAATATGTCAAGTAGTTGTACTGAGCACATAAAAACCTTGTATGCTGTTTGTTTTTTTGACTAAACTAATATTTCCTTTTAAACCCATCTGTATGTGAAGTGGCATGTCTTAACCCCTTAAGGATCAAGGACGTACAGGGTACATCCTACAAAAAATGTCACTTAAGGACCAAGGACGTACCCTGTACTTCCTCAGGGGTTTTCAAGCACTGGAAGCGATCATGATCGCTTCCAGCTGCTTTCATGTTATTGCAGTGATGCCTCGATATTGAGGCATCCTGAAATAACATTTTTTGGTGAATGGGAGCCATAGCAGGGAGGCGGGTGGGCAGCCAATCACTGGTGCTAGATCCAGTTCCTGACTGTGTCCATGATCACACGGCGGCGGGGCGTGGGGCTTGGGTGCGAGCGCGTGCACACACACAGGTGCGCGCACTTGCACACACACGGGTGCGAGCGCGCACATTAACAGTACACTACAGTTTGCAAGGAGGGAGTGGGGGAGAGGGAAAGGGAGAGGGAGGGGGATATAAGGAACAAAAAAGTTTGTAAAGGGATCAGGGAAGGGGTAGTGTATTGAGAGGGGAGCAGCTACACTACAGAAAATGGGGTCTTTAGTTTTTAGAAAAAAAGCAAATTTTTTTGTAAACTGGGTACTGTCAGACAGCTGCCAGTACCTAAGATAACGGCCATTAGGTCGAGGGGGGAGGCTGAGAGAGCTGTTTGGGGGGGAGGGGTCAGGGAGGTTGGGGGGGGGGTAATGGGGGATCCAACACTTATAATATATATATATTTTTTTTAAAAAACACCTTTATTTTTATACTGGCAGACTTTCTGCCATTACTTAAGATGGCGGTGACAATTGTGGGGTGGGGGAAGGAAGCTGTCTGAGGGGTGTCAGGGGGTGGGATGTGTCAGGTGGGAGGCTGATCTCTACACTTATGCTAAAATGAACCCTACAACAAGCTCCCTAATTAACCTCTTAACTGCTGGGCATAATACACGTGTGGTGCACAGCAGGATTTTGCAGCCTTCTAATTACCAAAAAGCAATGCCAAAGCCATATATTTCTGCTATTTCTGAACAAAGGGGATCCTAGAGAAAGAATTTACAGCCACTTGTGCCATGATTGCACTAACTGTTTGTAAATAATTTCAGTGAGATACCTAAAATTGTGAAAAAGTTAACTATTTTTTTTATTTGATCGCATTTGGCGGTGAAATGGTGGCATGAAATATACCAAATGGGCCTAGATCAATACTTTCGGTTGTCTACTATACTACACGAAAGCTAAAATTAACCCTGCAAGCTCCCTAATTAACCCCTTCACTGCTGGACATAATACACGTGTGGTGCGCTGCGGTATTTAGCGGCCTTCTAATTACCAAAAAGCAATGCCAAAGCCATATATGTCTGCTGTTTCTGAACAAAGGGGATCCCAGAGAAACATTTACAACCATGTGTGCCATAATTGCACAAGCTGTTTGTAAATAATTTCAGTGAGAAACCTAAAGTTTGTGAAAAGATTTGTGAAAAAGCTAATGATTTTTTTTATTTAAACACATTTGGCTGTGAAATGGTGGCATGAAATATACCAAAATGGGCCTAGATCAATACTTTGGGTTGTTTACTAAAAAAAATATATAGATGTGAAGGGTTATTCAGGGATTCCTGACAGATATCAGTGTTCCAAAGTGCTACTTTTATTTATTGCCCTATAACTTGCAAAAAAACCAAAGAACATGTAAACATTGGGTATTTATAAACTCAGGACAAAATGTACAAACTATTTAGAATGGGTGTTTTTGGTGGTTGTAGATTTGCAACAGATTTTGAGGATCAAAATTAGAAAAAGTGTGTTTTTTTCCATTTTTTCCCCATATTTTATAATTTTTTTTATGGTAAGTTATAAGATATGATAAAAATAATGGTATCTTCAGAAAGTCCATTTAATGGCGAGAAATACGGTATATAATATGTGTGGGTACAGTAAATGAGTAAGAGGAAAATTACAGCTAAACACAAACACCACAGAAATGTAAAAATAGCTTTGGTCCCAAACGGTCAACAAATGGAAAAGTGGTCTGTCACTAAGGGGTTAAAGGGACAGTAAAGTCAAAATTAGACGTTCATGATTTAGACAGCATACAATTTTAAACAACTTTCCAATTAACTTTTATTATTTAATTTGCTTCCTTCTCTTGTTATCCTTTTCTGAAAGGTTTATCTATGAAAACTCAGAAGCAGCAAAGAACCAGTTTCTATCTGCTGATTGGTGGCTACATATATTTACCGATTGTCATTGACTAACCCAAGTGTTCAGTTAGAAACCAGTAGGGCATTGCTGCTCCTTAAACAAATTATACCAAGAGAATGAAACAAATTTGATAATAGAAGTAAACTGGAAAGTTTGATAGTACCCATATGTAAACTGTTAATTTACTGCATATATGTATAGATAGATAGATAGATATAGATAGATATAGATAGATATAGATAGATAGTTAAATAAATATATAGATTGTAAGCTCCCCCGGGAATAGGGCCCTCAATTCCCCTTGTATTTGTTTAAGAAATTAAGTCCTGTGTCTTAACCCCTTAATGACTGCAGCACTTTTCCATTTTCTGTCCGTTTGGGACCAAGGCTATTTTTACATTTCTGCTGTGTTTGTGTTTAGCTGTAATTTTCCTCTTACTCATTTACTGTACCCACACATATTATATACCGTTTTTCTCGCCATTAAATGGGCTTTCTAAAGATACCATTATTTTCATCATATCTTATAATTTACTATAAAAAAAATTATAAAATATTAGGAAAAAATTGAAAAAAACACACTTTTTCTAACTTTGACCCCCAAAATCTGTTACACATCTACAACCACCAAAAAACACCCATGCTAAATAGTTTCTAAATTTTGTCCTGAGTTTAGAAATACCCAATGTTTACATGTTCTTTGCTTTTTTTGTAAGTTATAGGGCCATAAATAAGTTATAGGGCCACGCCCCCGCTCACGCCCAGCCACGCACACTTCTGCCGCAGATCAGTCAGCTAGGGAGTAGGACATCTGGCTAAATGGGAAAAGCTCAGGCACCACGTCAAGGTCCTTTCCACTGCCTGAGTCCCTAACACAGCCACACCATGCAAGCTTACAAAGCCAAACAAACTGAGAACAAAGAAGGGGTGCACAGGTGGATGTAATCACCCAGAGAAATATAAAACACGGAAGGAAACTGCACTCCAAGACCAGACCAGGTACACATCCAGTGACTCAGCAACATCCCAGCCCTGGGTGCTAAATAGCACTCCAAAAAAACTGTGATGTCACCAGAGCCACAGGCAGTTAACACCAGTCTGGAATGGGTGCAATAAACAAGGGGGATTACAAACAAAAAGTAATACAACACATAGAGACACCCAGCACTCACCAGCTAGCTCACAGCTAAGATAAAATCACAATTGGAAAGGTTAGTTATCACATCTGGCCAAATGGGAAAAGCTCAGGCACCACGTCAAGGTCCTTTCCACTGCCTGAGTCCCTAAAACAGCCACACCATGCGAGCTTACAAAGCCAAACAAACTGAGAACAAAGAAGGGGTGCACAGGTGGATGTAATCACCCAGAGAAATATAAAACACGGAAGGGAACTTCACTCCAAGACCAGACCAAGTACACATCCAGTCTCTCAGCAACATCCCAGCCCTGGGTACTAAATAGCACTCCAAAAAAGCTGTGATGTCACCAGAGCCACAGGCAGTTAACCCCAGTCTGGAATGGGTGCAAGAAACAAGGGGGATTACAAACAAAAAGTAATACAACACATAGAGACACCCAGTACTCACCAGCTAGCTCACAACTAAGATAAAATCACAATTGGAAAGGTTAGTTGCCGTATCTGGCCAAATGGGAAAAGCTCAGGCACCACGTCAAGTTCCTTTCTACTGCCTGAGTCCCTAACACAGCAACACCATGCGAGCTTACAAAGCCAAACAAACTGAGAACAAAGAAGGGGTGCACAGGTGGATGTAATCACCCAGAGAAATATAAAACACGGAAGGGAACTGCACTCCAAGACCGGACCAGGTACACATCCAGTGACTCAGCAACATCCCAGCCCTGGGTGCTAAATAGCACTCAAAAAAAGCTGTGATGTCACCGGAGCCACAGGCAGCTAACCCCAGTTGGGAATGGGTGCAAGAAACAAGGGGGATTACAAACAAAAAGTAATACAACACATAGAGACACCCAGCACTCACCAGCTAGCTCACAGCTAAGATAAAATCACAATTGGAAAGGTTAGTTACTGCATCTGGCCAAATGGGAAAAGCTCAGGCACCACGTCAAGGTCCTTTCCACTGCCTGAGTCCCTAACACAGCCACACCATGCGAGCTTACAAAGCCAAACAAACTGAGAACAAAGAAGGGGTGCACAGGTGGATGTAATGACCCAGAGAAATATAAAACACAGAAGGGAACTGCACTCCAAGACCGGACCAGGTGCACATCCAGTGACTCAGCAACATCCCAGCCCTGGGTGCTAAATAGCACTCCAAAAAAGCTGTGATGTCACCAGAGCCACAGGCAGTTAACCCTAGTCCGGAATGGGTGCAAGAAACAAGGGGGATTACAAACAAAAAGTAATAGAACACATAGAGACACCCAGCACTCACCAGCTAGCTCACAGCTAAGATAAAATCACAATTGGAAAGGTTTGTTACCGCATCTGGCCGAATGGGATAAGCTCAGGCACCACGTCAAGTTCCTTTCTACTGCCTGAGTCCCTAACACAGCAACACCATGCGAGCTTACAAAGCCAAACAAACTGAGAACAAAGAAGGGGTGCACAGGTGGATGTAATCACCCAGAGAAATATAAAACACGGAAGGGAACTGCACTCCAAGACCGGACCACGTACACATCCAGTGACTCAGCAACATCCCAGCCCTGGGTGCTAAATAGCACTCCAAAAAAGCTGTGATGTCACCGGAGCCACAGGCAGTTAACCCCAGTTGGGAATGGGTGCAAGAAACAAGGGGGATTACAAACAAAAAGTAATACAACACATAGAGACACCCAGCACTCACCAGCTAGCTCACAGCTAAGATAAAATCACAATTGGAAAGGTTAGTTACTGCATCTGGCCAAATGGGAAAAGCTCAGGCACCACGTCAAGGTCCTTTCCACTGCCTGAGTCCCTAACACAGCCACACCATGCGAGCTTACAAAGCCAAACAAACTGAGAACAAAGAAGGGGTGCACAGGTGGATGTAACCACCCAGAGAAATATAAAACACAGAAGGGAACTGCACTCCAAGACCGGACCAGGTGCACATCCAGTGACTCAGCAACATCCCAGCCCTGGGTGCTAAATAGCACTCCAAAAAAGCTGTGATGTCACCAGAGCCACAGGCAGTTAACCCTAGTCCGGAATGGGTGCAAGAAACAAGGGGGATTACAAACAAAAAGTAATAGAACACATAGAGACACCCAGCACTCACCAGCTAGCTCACAGCTAAGATAAAATCACAATTGGAAAGGTTTGTTACCGCATCTGGCCAAATGGGAAAAGCTCAGGCACCACATCAAGGTCCTTTCCACTGCCTGAGTCCCTAACACAGCCACACCATGCAAGCTTACAAAGCCAAACAAACTGAAAACAAAGAAGGGGTTCACAGGTGGATGTAATCACCCAGAGAAATATAAAACACAGAAGGGAACTGCACTCCAAGACCGGACCAGGTACACATCCAGTGACTCAGCAACATCCCAGCCCTGGGTGCTAAATAGCACTCCAAAAAAGCTGTGATATCACCAGAGCCACAGGCAGTTAACCCCAGTCCGGAATGGGTGCAAGAAACAAGGGGGATTACAAACAAAAAGTAATACAATACATAGAGACACCCAGCACTCACCAGCTAGCTCACAGCTAAGATAAAATCACAATTGGAAAGGTTAGTTACCGCATCTGGCCAAATGGGAAAAGCTCAGGCACTACGTCCCTAACACAGCCACACCATGCGAGCTTACAAAGCCAAACAAACTGAGAACAAAGAAGGGGTGCACAGGTGGATGTAATATTTCTCTGGGTGATTATATCCACCTGTGCACCCCTTCTTTGTTCTCATTTTGTTTCGCTTTGTAAGCTCGCATGGTGTGGCTGGGTTAGGGACTCAGGCAGTATAAAGGACCTTGACATGGTGCCTGAGCTTTTCTCATTTGGCCAGATGCAGTAACTAACCTTTCCAATTGTGATTTTATCTTAGCTGTGAGCTAGCTGGTGAGTGCTGGGTGTCTCTATATGTTGTATTACTTTTTGTTTGTAATCCCCCTTGTTTCTTGCACCCATTCCGGACTGGGGTTAACTGCCTGTGGCTCTGGTGACATCATTTTTGGAGTGCTATTTAGCACCCAGGGCTGGGATGTTGCTGAGTCACTGGATGTGTACCTGGTCCGGTCTTGGAGTGCAATTCCCTTCCGTGTTTTAAATATATATATATATATATATATATATATATATACATATACATATATATATATATATATATATATATATATATATACATATATATATTTAGACATGTGTATGTATGTTTCTCTATGTTAAATCCCTTTGCCGCCTTTTTTCTTCTAACACCTGAGCAATTATAACTTTTTATTGCAATTTTAAAAAAATACTTTTTATCAGACAGTGTTATTATGAATGTAGCTGTACTTTTAAATGTATTTTTGATGTTTTTTGTGCAACTTTTTTGTCTCGTTAAAGCTAACCCGACGCATGTTAACTTCAATTGTGCTCAAGCGAACACATTTACTTTCAACCTGTAATAGAAAGAGCTGCGATAAACCCCTTTTTGCTCACTGCAACAGTTAGCGCTCCACTCGCAATCTTGCCCTATGTAAGAATTCTAGTCGTAAATTATATATTGTACTTGAATTATGTTCTGGTATCCTGCCTTCTAGTCTTGTTAAAGTTAACTGCATTTATCTTTTTATATTATAAAAGTGCCGTAAATGTTAAGAGAACTGCGTAAAAAAATTAGCAAATAAAGGGCCAGATTACAAGTAAAGCTCTAATTTAACGTGCACCCGTAAAAAAGGGCAATTTTGCACATTAAATAACCAGCCATTACGAGTGGCTTGTTAATGCTGCCGCAAGCTCACAGTAGCACTTTACGTTTAATTTTTTCCCCATTTGCCTCCCAAATAAAGTAAATAGTTCCTTTTTGAAAATAAAAAATATCAGCAGCTTTATATTTTTAAAAAATTTCTGCACAAAGCAGTTAAAAGTTAAAAGGGGTTAATGTGAGGGTATGTGGGGTGTTAGAAAAATAAAACAGCACTGAAAGTACCTTTACATAGAGGTCTATGGGGACTGTGATTATACTGTTAACCCCTTAAGTGAAGCCTCTGAGCTCGATTTATCATCATGTGGCTGACAGGGGCATACATATTCACCCCTTTTCACCTGGCTTCCCGTCTGGTGGGCAGCAATCCGCTGCCCATATTTACCATGGCACACAAGCACTTCTATGTGCTTACGTGCAACTCTAACCCCTGTCCAGACACTACAAATCATGCTTTCTTTAGAGAAAACAATAATATTTTTGTAATGTGTATGGATATAATATATTTTAGGTACCTTATTTTATACAATATTTTATGAAATAATTTGTGGTTACAGTTTATTAGATTACTTATAAAGCAAATTAAAAACATGGAATTCCGGAAAATATTTGTTTAGTTTAATGCCATACATTTTAAAAATGATATTGGCATTCTATTGTTCATAAAAGAAGCTGATATAGAAAAGTAATCAACTCTAAAGAATTCATGCCATAGTGAATTCCACAAACATTACACATTCATGAAGAACAAATTAATATGTCACCTATCTGAGTCCAAACAGTTTATGCCTTTTTATATTTATTTACCACTAAAATGTGTTATGTCTTTAATATATTACGGTCAAGTCCGTTATCGAATGAAAGGAAACAAAGTGACAAGTTAAAAAAAGATTTTGTAAGTATTTTGTCTTATTTTTTCCTGCATCAACCAAAAAAACAAACATTGTATGACTTATTTTAAGGCACTCTAAGTAAATATAGAAACCCTGGAGCCTTTTGGAATTTTCAGTGAGTTCGTTTTACAACATTGTAAACATAAGTCTGAGAGGGCTCTGTTATGAGAAAAGTTTTCCTGTGGAGAGTTAAAAGGGTGTTAATTAGCTTTTATACGGGTTTTGTTGAGAGTTTGACAGTCATTTTGACCATAAACTTTGTCAAATATAACTATTTATTGTGAATCTTGCTGAATTCACTGCTTTCTGGTGCTTTTCTCCTGTAACTCTCTCATTTAGTATGTATGTGAATTGAGTATATATATGATTGTAGGCTGTTAAATAAGACCTGTATTAATTGTGATATTATTTCCAATAATTGCCATGTGATGTTCAATCCTTTTCAATATTTTCTATTTATTCTTAAATGTATAGCTGACTAATGGCATTACAAACCTCTTCCAAATGTTATTGTCTGTTTATTTTAACTTTTCTTACCCTGGCCTGGCCACAATCAAGCTTTTCAATTGGTCATTTTGACTTTCTTTGAATAATTTAGTGGACCAGCTGATTGCCCTGCTTATAAATATAAAACTAGCTTGGGGTGTGCAATTTCATAATGGTATATAAAAGAATTATACAAGCATTAGAACAAGACACAAGGGACAAGACAGAAGACAAGTACTGTAGTTTTGTGGTTCACTGTTTTTCTTTTTGCAAAAATGCTTCATATCTTCATGTTTCTTTTTGCTTCCTCTTGTCTATACAACAAATTACATTTTTCATTTACTTCTTCTCTCTCTCATGGACTTCACTCATTCCTAACCTCTCTCTCTCTCTTTCCACCCCTGCACCTCATACCAACTGCACATCTGTATCTCATCTTATGTCACTGATATAACCCCCAATCGCAGTCCTAAACTCACACACCAATGTATGCCTTGGCAGTGGAGGCTCCTCTATGGGAGCACAGGTGCACGTGAACCCTCTAAAGAGAGAAAAACCAAAACTTTTTGGCTGAATAAATATATTTTTTCCAATAGCCCCCCTATTGGAAAAATTATATTTATTCAATCTAAAAGTTTCCATTCTGGTTCAGTTTTGTAAAAAAAACAAAATTGCCCTTTTTACTTCTATCTATCTATCGCACTGCACGTGCGATAGATAGAAGTATAGGTTTCAAGTCCTTCAAGTCCTCTGCACTTATTTCTAAGTGTCTGCAGTGCCGCCCCCAACCCAGGCCTTAACCTGCTTAATCGCACAGGTTTTGCTGTGCGAGTGAGAGCTGTTGTCATTGCGAAATCTGCCACCCATCGATCTGTGCATGCGAGCAGTTATGTCATCACATTCCTGAACCATTCCTATCCTGTTGGTCTTCATCTGTTTTTAATACCCTCTGGTCATATATTTTCTACTGGTTAGCACCTCATATAAAGAGCAATCCAGAGCAGATCTCTTTTGACTGTTACTATAGCAACAAATAAAGCCAGCCGTGGCGTGATCACTGTACTTAAAGACATTGCAAAAATATTTTGTAACTCTGTATTACGGTAAGCGCAAGCACATTACTGAAAAGGCTCTACACAGCAAAGTGGACGCTGCGTCAGTCATCGTAGCATTAACTCAGACAGAGATTACAGATTTTAAAGGGACTTAAAACTCACAAAGCCATTACATTTTGAAATATAGTTTTGTTTTATAGAATTTTGTCACCTGGTTGGTGACAGCGTGTGCATTTTCAAAGCATGGTACAGCACTCCTCTGGCACTTTATTTTACTGATGTATACAAAAGGGACACATTTATCAATCAACTGAGAATAAGTTGCAGGGGGCTCCACCATACCCAGAGAAACCTAATACATTATATGTTATCACTTTTAAAACTGATACTCTTTATTTTATTTTACTGCCATGCTTCCCCTTGGTTCTGTAATTAGCTACAACAGAGTAGTGATTTTGTCTCTTGTAGACCCTTCAAGCATATAAATTATTATATATATATATATATATATATATATATATCTGTGTATATATATGTGTGTGTGTATATATATATGTGTGTGTGTGTGTGTGTGTGTGTGTGTATATATGTGTATGTGTGTGTATATGTGTATGTGTGTGTGATTTTTTATTGGGGGGGTGGCAAAATTCACCATCGCCTGTGTTGGCTGGACTTGCCCCCCAGGCCTAAGATGGCCAGCCCTCCCCTGGCTGCACAGGCATGATGCTCACCATTGACAGAAGCAGGTAGGTGGTCCTTGACAAGTTTGCATTTTATACTCAGGCTGCATGGCATGGAGCTAACTTCTATAAATTTATTCCTAGGACAGTGAACCCCCATTTGAGTAACCCACAAGCCGCCACTGTGCCTTGCCATAGACCTAAAAAACAGAACTTTGGAAACCTTATCCAAGTTTATTTGTATCTAAAAGTTTAAAACCAACACCCCCTTCAATGGAACACTATGGAACTCTCGCTCTGTGTGCAACAAGATGACTTCTATCCACAGCCTCTTCATCACCCATTCCCTCAACCTTCTAGTTCTCACAGAAGCCTCTCTCCTTCAGACACAGTCTCCCCTGCTACACTGTCACAGGGGGTCTTTACTTCAGCCACACCCTGAGGCCTTTAAGCAGACAAGGAGGTGGTGTAGGTATTTTACTTTCCTCCTCTTGCACCTTTCATCAAATACAACCCAATGATTACCTCACATTTTCTTCCTTTGAAACACACGTTTTACTTATTATCTCCTTTCTCTCTACATGTTGTGGTTATAGATTGCCCCCTGGCTCCTTAACTCGATTTCTTGATCATTTAATGGCCTGGCTAGCTTATTTCCTCTCCTTAGACTTTTCTGCCCTCATTCTTGGGGATTTAAACCTCCCGTTAACAATCCCACTGCCAATATTGGAAAAAACCTTCTCAAGCTCACTTCCCCTTTTGGCCTGTCAAAATGATCTGACTCTTCCATTTACAAAGGTCAATGCTCTCTTGATCTGATTTTCTGCTATTGGTGCACTCTCTCAAACTTCACAAATCCCCCCCCCTTTTTTTCTTTCTGACCATCATCTCTTTACTTGTAACATCACAGCACTTCCTACTGCTCTCACTCCTTAAAGCCCTCTAAACTCCACAGAATCATCCAGTCACTAGATCAGCAATATCTTTCAAACTCTCTAAAATCTCTTCATTCTTCCATCTCATCCTCAGCACTGGCATACTCTTCTGACACGATAACTATGCTGATGTTCCTGCACTGCTAAGTGACGCTGGATAAAATCATGGTGTTCAGCTGACTTTCTTCATTACAAGCACATCTTAAACTTTATTCTGCCCTTAACCTGTAATGCTCATGTGATATTTCCCTATCAGACCAAACTTGGCCAGTAGTCTTCTTATCCCGGCATCAAGTGGAAGGATAAGGAAATATCCCAGAACAAAATGAGTGTAAGGAATGAAGTAAGCAGAGGGACTTCCGGCTGGAGGCGGGGAAGACAGGTAGCTGCAGGTAGCACTTGCCGTGACTCTGCATCTCAAATGTGAGCCTGTACACCGACCACCCTTTTTGCAGCGCCCTTGACCGTGTATGGTCTGGGTATTGGGATCATTGGTTCTGCAAAGGAGGTCTTTCCTTATAGCTGAATTGTGCATGTTGGCTAGTGCACAGCATATTATCAGAGACTTTGACTGCTAACTTACCTGAAGGTAATTACTGAACCACTGTTTGATTCCATCGGCTCCGGTGGGCTGAGTCTGTGCTGCCCTTCGCAAGTGTGGCGACGTGCTGTTAGAAGCTATATTTGCAGGGCTTCTATGTATGACCGAAGTCTGTATGAAAAAAAAGATACAGCACAATGCTAACTGGTTGGACTTTTAACACGCTAATGCCAGTAAAGCTGCGTACTATTGGAAGTTGCACCTGCCGGTCGGAGCTTACTGGACAGTGAGAGAGTTTCTCCTACTTAACTCGGAAACAAGCCGGGTAGCAGTTCCGTGGAAGGCAGCTGGGGCTTGGTTCCCGCAGGTGGAGAAGCCTGTTGCCGGTGGAGCAATCGCTGGATGGCTAGACAGAGGCTGAGCTGCACGCCTCCTACTATCGGAGATCCAGCTGCTATGTGCAGTGTGTTACGAGGAAGATATCTTGCACACCTTGGAAGCCTCGCCGGGTAGCTGGTATATAAAAGCCTGTCAGCTGTCCTCTGATCCCCGTTTGATCTCCGTTTGAGAGAGGATATATTGCTGGAGGTGTGGGGTCGGTCAACCGGCTAAAATTTCCAACGAAAAGCCTTTCCATTGCTGAGGATCCAGCCGTGCTACATATTTGGTCTGGTCTTTCAACACGGGCTTGCATGTGTGGGCCGTGTAGAGGTAAAGATAGGCTCAGGCTTTGTGGATCCAACCACTTGCTGCTAGCTTCCCCTTTCTTGGAGTGGGGATGTGAGGTCTTCTAGGTATACTCACCTGGGAGCAACATATCGTTTATCTGGCTCTACATTGCAGTTTTAAATCCAGAGCTGGTTTAATAGTGTGTAGGCACAGGAACCTTCATAGTATCACCGGTCGGGTGATCTCTGGTACTGTCCTTTTTTTTCTTTTCTCTTTTTTTTTTCTACCAACTCTCCTGGAACAAATTGGCTAGGAAGGTAGTGAGCTAAAACATAACTGTTACGACACAAACTCTATGGGGTGGAGGGTTTCCCTTCGCTTGGATATGTTGGATATGAAAGAGGAATTTTGCATAACATGTGTTTACTAATCTATTATTCTATATATATTGTTGGCCCTTCACCAGATAAGTTTCACAGCATATGATTTTGCTCTGGAGCTCTCATATTTTTCTTTGTTCTTTAGGTTATTAAGGAATTACAAAGATGGTTCTGTGTTGTTTTTTCCTTTTTTCTCTATGTATGCAATTTGTAACAAGTTCTCAAATATTGCTTTTATACGACATTTTTGAGGTTTGTGGACTGCAACTACAAAAGACTCTTAAGCAGTGATTAAGGCTCTGAATACATCAAGAGATATAATGAATGTTTGTGCCTTTAAAAAATATTCTATTAACTTGTATTATCTATTCTCCTAAAATTTTTACTTACAGATAATTTATAAAGTATTCTAAGAGGGTTTGTGACTAAGGTTTGGGGTTCGGGTTGTAATAGGTATTGTTCTGGTTATTTAGATTATTATACCTATTGTACATGAATAGCTGTTCTCAGATTTTCTGCTTAAATTTTCTAAAATTTGGGAATCAACAAATTATATCCACTGCCTATAACTAAGGTATTAATTCTCCTATTCAATTTATAACCCATAATTATTTTGTAGGGCATTTGTATATACAGAGATTTGTATTTTTTCCTTTCCCTTTGGTATTATTTGAATGCTCTTACATGTAAGCACATGCGCTAGTATAATACTCACCTTTGTTTGTTGAGTTATATCAATTTTTACTTTTCTTTTCTTGTTTACCTAGTCGACTACTTACTTGTACTAATATAATATACATTCATATATTGTTAAGATATAATATTTTATATACACACACTTTGTTAAAGAATTGTTGCGCAACTTGGGAATTTGAATTGGATATAATAAATTGGGTTAGGTTTATTTCATTCACACATATAGTTCATTTCACGGCTCGTTTAAACACTAACGCTAGATTTAGAGTTCTGCGTTAGCTGTCAAAAGCAGTGTTAAGGGCTCCTAACGCTGCTTTTTACCACCCGCTGGTATTTAGAGTCAGTCAGGAAAGGGTCTAACGCTCACTTTCCAGCCCTGACTTTTCCATACCGCAGATCCCCTTATGCCAATTGCGTATCCTATCTTTTCAATGGGATCTTACTAACGCCGGTATTTAGAGTCTTGGCTGAAGTGAGCGTTAGACCTCTAATGACAAAACTCCAGCCACAGAAAAAAGTCAGGAGTTAAGAGCTTTATGGGCTAATACCGGTTTATAAAGCTCTTAACTACTGTGCTCTAAAGTACACTAACACCCATAAACTACCTATGTACCCCTAAACCGCCGCCACCTACATTATCCCTATGAACCCCTAATCTGCTGCCCCTAACACCGCCGACAGCTACATAATATTTATTAACCCCTAATCTGCCCCCCCTAACATCACCGCCACCTAACTTCAAGTATTAACCCCTAATCTGCCGACCGGACCTCGCTGCTACTATAATAAATGTATTAACCCCTAAAGCTAAGTCTAACCCTAACCCTAACAGCCCCCTAAGTTAAATATAACTTTTATCTAACGAAATAAATTAAATCTTATTAAATAAATTAATCCTATTTAAAGCTAAATACTTACATGTAAAATAAACCCTAATATAGCTACAATATAATGAATAATTATATTGTAGCTATTTTAGGATTTATATTTATTTTACAGGCAACTTTGTATTTATTTTAACTAGGTACAATAGCTATTAAATAGTTAATAACTATTTAATAGCTACCTAGTTAAAATAATTACAAAATTACCTGTAAAATAAATCCTAACCTAAGTTACAATTAAACCTAACACTACACTATCAATAAATTAATTAACTAAACTACCTACAATTATGTACAATTAAATCAACTAAACTAAATTACAAAAAAAACAAACACTTAATTACAAAAAATAAAAAAATATTACAAGAATTTTAAACTAATTACACCTACTCTAAGCCCACTAAAAAAATAACAAAGCCCCCCAAAATAAAAAAATGCCCTACCCTATTCTAAAATAAAAAGTTAACAGCTCTATTACCTTACCAGCCCTTAAAAGGGCTTTTTGCGGGGCATGCCCCAAAGAAATCAGGTCTTTTGCCTGTAAAAAAAAACATACAATACCCCCCCCAACATTACAACCCACCACCACATACCCCTAATCTAATCCACCCAAACCCCCTTAAAAAACCTAACACTAAGCCCCTGAAGATCTTCCTACCTTGTCTTCACCCAGCCGGGTATCACCGATCCGTCCAGAAGAGGGTCCGAAGTCTTCATCCTATCCCGCCAGAAGAGGTCCTCCAGAGGGTCCGAAGTCTTCATCCTATCCGGCAAAAAGAGGTCCTCCAAAGGGTCGGAAGTCTTCATCCAGGCGGCATCTTCTATCTTCTTCCATCCGGAGCGAAGCAGGTCCATCTTGAAGCAGCCGACTCGCAGCCATCCTTCCTCACCAACGGACTAACGACGAATGAAGGTTCCTTTAAATGACGTCATCCAAGATGGTGTCCCTCGAATTCCGATTGGCTGATAGGATTCTATCAGCCAATCAGAATTAAGGTAGGAAAAATCTGATTGGCTGATTGAATCAGCCAATCAGATTCAAGTTCAATCCGATATGCTGATTGGATCAGCCAATCAGATTGAGCTTGCATTCTATTGGCTGATCGGAAAAACAGCCAATAGAATGAAAGCTCAATCTGATTGGCTGATCCAATCAGCCAATTGGATTGAACTTGAATCTGATTGGCTGATTCAATCAGCCAATCAGATTTTTCCTACCTTAATTCTGATTGGCTGATAGAATCCTATCAGCCAATTGGAATTCAAGGGACGCCATCTTGTATGACGTCATTTAAAGGAACCTTCATTCGTCGTTAATCCGTCGGTGAGGAAGGATGGCTCCGCATCGGCTGCTTCAAGATGAACCCGCTCCGGATGGAAGAACATAGAAGATGCCGCCTGGATGAAGACTTTGGACCCTCTGGAGGACCTCTTCTTGCCGGATAGGATGAAGACTTCGGACCCTCTGGAGGACCTCTTCTTGCCGGATAGGATGAAGACTTCGGACCCTCTTCTGGACGGATCGGTGTTACCCGGCTGGGTGAATACAAGGTAGGGAGATCTTCAGGGGCTTAGTGTTAGGTTTTTTTAAGGGGGTGTTGGGTGGGTTAGATTAGGGGTATGTGAGTGGTGGGTTGTAATGTTGTGGGGGTATTGTATGTTTTCTTTTACAGGAAAAAGAGCTGATTTCTTTGGGGCATGCCCCGCAAAAAGCCCTTTTAAGGGCTGGTAAGGTAATAGAGCTGTTAACTTTTTATTTTAGAATAGGGTAGGGCATTTTTTTATTTTGGGGGGCTTTGTTATTTTTTTAGGGGGTTTAGAGTAGGTGTAATTAGTTTAAAATTCTTGTAATCTTTTTTTATTTTTTGTAATTTAGTGTTTGTTTTTTTTGTAATTTAGTTTAGTTGATTTAAAAATGCAAGATAGAAGTGATAAATAGTGACACAAATATATAATAAAGCATATACGTGTGTGTAAAGTTCATATAAGGATATATGGATTCTTCCTGAAAATCTTCAATCTTCTGATTTTTCTTGTTTGATCCTCATATGAAAGAAAAAATATGCCACATAGCGTAACTCTGTAACCTTATTGCAGTGCAGAATATGTGTGTACAAATGATTACTCACATGGGATGGAGCTATAACCAAGCTCAGGTGAATGCGCACACCCACTTTTATACTGTTGGGTAAACAGTTACTTGTACAGGATATTTGGATAAAAGGATTTATTAAAATACAAATATAAAAAGCGTCACAAGAGCTGCTGAAAACACCATGTACAACAGGATTGGCAATACAATGTAGTAATTGCTCAACGTGAGCTGAACACAATACCAGAGACAGTGGTAAGGAGTGCAGAAACTAAACCACACAACCTCCCCCTTAAATGTCCAGTATATGTTGCTCTCCTTATTGGTGTGCAGGTACTTGAAAGGACGCCAGGTAATGATATATCTGACGTACGTTTCGCTAATGAGCTTTATCAAGCTCATGTTGAGCAATTACTACATTGTATTGCCAATCCTGTTGTACATGGTGTTTTCAGCAGCTCTTGTGACGCTTTTTATATTTGTATTTTAATAAATCCTTTTATCCAAATATCCTGTACAAGTAACTGTTTACCCAACATGCCACATAGCGTAACTCTGTAACCTTATTGCAGTGCAGAATATGTGTGTACAAATGATTACTCACATGGGATGGAGCTATAACCAAGCTCAGGTGAATGCGCACACCCACTTTTATACTGTTGGGTAAACAGTTACTTGTACAGGATATTTGGATAAAAGGATTTATTAAAATACAAATATAAAAAGTGCCACAAGAGCTGCTGAAAACACCATGTACAACAGGATTGGCAATACAATGTAGTAATTGCTCAACGTGAGCTTGATAAAGCTCATTAGCGAAACGTACGTCAGATATATCATTACCTGGCGTACTTTCAAGTACCTGCACACCAATAAGGAGAGCAACATATACTGGACATTTAAGGGGGAGGTTGTGTGGTTTAGTTTCTGCACTCCTTACCACTGTCTCTGGTATTGTGTTCAGCTCACGTTGAGCAATTACTACATTGTATTGCCAATCCTGTTGTACATGGTGTTGTCAGCAGATCTTGTGACGCTTTTTATATTTGTATTTTAATAAATCCTTTTATCCAAATATCCTGTACAAGTAACTGTTTACCCAACAGTATAAAAGTGGGTGTGCACATTCACCTGAGCTTGGTTATAGCTCCATCCCATGTGAGTAATCATTTGTACACACATATTCTGCACTGCAATAAGGTTACAGAGTTACGCTATGTGGCATATTTTTTCTTTCATATGAGGATCAAACAAGAAAAATCAGTAGATTGAAGATTTTCAGGAAGAATCCATATATGCTTATATGAACTTTACACACACGTATATGCTTTATTATATATTTGTGTCACTATTTATCTCTTCTATCTTGCATTTTTATTTATTTCGCATTTTTTTTGTGATACTATGGTATTTGTTGTTAGTTTAGTTGATTTAATTGTAGGTAATTGTAGGTAGTTTAGTTAATTAATTTATTGATAGTGTAGTGTTAGGTTTAATTGTAACTTAGGTTAGGATTTATTTTACAGGTAATTTTGTAATTATTTTAACTAGGTAGCTATTAAATAGTAAATAACTATTTAATAGCTATTGTACCTAGTTTAAATAAATACAAAGTTGCCTGTAAAATAAATATAAATGCTAAAATAGCTACAATATAATAATTTGTTATATTGTAGCTATATTAGGGTTTATTTTACAGGTAAGTATTTAGCTTTAAATAGGATTAATTTATTAAATAAGAAATAATTTATTTAGTTAGATTTAAATTATATTTAACTTAGGGGGGTGTTAGGGTTAGGGTTAGACTTAGCTTTAGGGGTTAATACATTTATTATTAGCGCTGCGGAATCTGTTGGCGCTCTACAAATAACCGATAATAATTATTTTAGCGGTGAGGTCCGGTCGGCAGATTAGGGGTTAATACTTGAAGTTAGGTGGCAGTGATGTTAGGGAGGGCAGATTAGGGGTTAATACTATTTATTATAGGGTTTGCGAGGCGGGAGTGAGGCGGTTTAGGGGTTAATACATTTATTATAGTGGCGGCGATGTCCGGTCGGCAGATTAGGGGTTAATAAGTGTAGGTAAGGTAGCAGTGACGTTGGGGGGGGCAGATTAGGGGTTAATAAACATAATGTAGGTGTCGGCGATGTTGGGGGCAGCAGATTAGGGGTTCATAGGGATAATGTAGGTTGCGGCGGTGTTAGGGGTTAATAAGTGTAAGGTTAGGGGTGTTTAGACTCGGGGTTCATGTTAGGGTGTTAGGTGCAGACTTAGGAAGTGTTTCCCCATAGGAAACAATGGGGCTGCGTTAGGAGCTGAACGCTGCTTTTTTGCAGGTGTTAGGTTTTTTTTCAGCTCAAACTGCCCCATTGTTTCCTATGGGGAAATCGTGCACGAGCATGTTTTTCAAGCTGGCCGCTACCGTAAGCAACGCTGGTATTTAGAGTTGAAGTGGCGGTAAATTAGGCTCTACGCTCCCCTTTTTGGAGCCTAATGCAGCCCTTCAGAGAACTCTAAATACCAGCGTTATTTAAAAGGTGCAGGGGGAAAAAACATGCGTAGCTAACGCACCCCTTTGGCCGCAAAACTCTAAATCTAGTCGTATATATATTATAAATAAAGTTACACTGAGAATTTATATAGACATACTTTAATAGTTGTAGGCGTATTGATAAATTCATACTTAACAAAAGTTCATCCCCAAAAATGCTGCCTAAACACAGGGAGAAAAAAGGGAGTAATTGAAACCCTGACTCTAGTATAGAGGTACCCCCTGATAAAGGGACAATCAATTCTATGAATATCAATATGGCAGAGTTTGCAGCTGAGGTGTCAAAACTTCTAACCCCCCAATTAGAATCTATTAAAGTAGAGATTAGACAAGAGATATGCAATTTAACAATGGAAGTCAGACAGTTTGACACAAGTTTAGATGAGGCTGAGAACAGAATATCTGATCTAGAAGATCAATATAACAAATATGAACCTCTACTAATGTCTCACAACAAAACTATTGCGATATTACAAACAAAAATAGAAGATCTTGAGGATCGCTCAAGACGGAATAACTTAAAAATTGTAGGGTTACCATAATTACCTGAATTTCAGGATTTGATGACTTTTGTAACTATCACACTTCCTCGGGCCTTACAAATACCTCCGCCTGCTACTCCTTTTTGGTGGAGCGGGCCCATAGAATTGGATATCGTAGAGAAGATCAGGGAAATACGAAGCCAAGATTGGTGATATTTAAATTTGTCAACTTTTAAGATAAGTTGACATTTCTTAAATATTACAGGAAATTACAGACACTGTTAGTGGGTACACACAAATTGTTAATATTTCAAGATTTCTCAATGGAAACCCTAATTAAGAGAAGAGAAATGTCTCCCTATTACGGCCGATTAATGAAAGCTAACTATAATATAAAACTGATTTGTCCGGCTAAATTGATAGTGTCAAAAGATGGCACCTTACATACACTAAATAACCCTGTGGAAGCAGAATTTTTTTGTAGAGAATGGAACATAGAATAGAACATTAAATGTAGTTAAGTCTCTATCCATATATTTTTATGGGTTGAAGGTTGCCTAATGATATGTTAAGTGTTTTTTTTCTCCCCATACCTCCTTTCCCTCTCCCTCTGTCTCCTCCATATTATATCCCCTCCCAAATAGCGATAACAGAGCTAATCTTGCAGATGTTTAAAGCAGGATGATGGATTTGAATCTCAACTTAATTTCTTGGAATGTAAGAGGGATAACATCCCCTATTAAAAGGAAATCAATAATAAAATACCTTGAAAAATTTAAACCAGATATTGTCCTATTGCAAGAGCTACATCTTAAAGCCCCAGAAATTGTCAAACTGAAAACAAATTGGGTGGGTGAGGTCATTGCTACTCCACAAGATGATAGGAAAAGAGGTGTCGTGCTGCGATTGCACAAAAGTCTAGTATATCAAATAGTTAACAAAGAACTGGATTCTAATGGCCCATTTTTAATTATAGAAATTATTATTAATAAGATTAAATATATTATATGTAATATATATGGTCCTAGTCAGGTTGATCGGCAATTTTGGGGTAATCTTGCAGTGAAATTACACAGATATATAGGTTCAAATCTGATAATAGCTGGAGATTTTAATCTATTGGCAGATCCTTACTTAGATAATTCCAACGTAAAAGTTATTAAAGGTAGAGACAGGAAAGTTCGAATTTTCCAAAAATGTGGTTCACAATTGGGATTGATTGATATTTGGCAGGTGCAAAATCCCGATTTGCATTTATTCACGTGTTTATCGAAAGCACACCAATCATTTTCTAGAACTGACTATTTCTGTGTATCTCTGATTCTCTGTTGAAATGGAATTGGCATGCCAATATTGAAGATATTGTAATATCTGACCATGCCGTTATAACATTGAGTTGTAAGTCGGATATGAAGCATACCACCAGCAATAGCATATATTTTCCAAAACATCTAAGTAACAATATCAATTTTCAAAATTGGCTTGGCAACAAATGGTTAGAATTCTACAATACCAATATAAATTATTTGGGGAAAGTAGAGGTGTTTTGGGAGGCAGCCAAAGGTGTGGACTTCCTGTGGGTGGAGCGTTGAGGAAGGTGTGCACGCTCCTGCTCCCTTGACGGTGGAGCATTGACCAGCGTATACCCAGCCACAGAGCCCTATTGCTGGGGGAAAAAGAAGTACCCTGCCTGGGGAAATTGCAGTGGCAGAGGAAGTCTACATATTCCTTTTTTTAGCTGTCTGGACACAGCTGCAACACAGAGGAGGGAGCGGCAAGGAGTGTGAAGGGCAGCGCTAACGGTTGATGGCTGCCGGCCGCCACCACAATTAGACAGACAAGTTCTTACAAAGGGAACAAACTGAACTGAGTTACAAAGAAGTGTATCTGGCCCAGGAGAGAGATACCCCTTTTGCGATAAGGACTACCGCCCATCACGATTAAGAGCTGAAGACTAGTTGTGAGACTAACCGGGAGTGAGCTGTAAAGGAGCCCAGGAAGTAAGAAGCTAACCCCCATAAGCAAGTTACAAGTGGCTGAAAGAGGGAAAAAAATGGAGAGAAAGAACACTTACCGGTGTGGAGCAAGCAACGATCCGTTGGAAGCTGCAAGAGCTTGGAGCTACCTTACCCCCACGTAAGTCGGCGAAGGCAGGCGACGTCATCTCTACGGGCCGGGCAGTGTGTGGGGAAGTGGTGTCTGACACGTTGGAGTACGGCGGCCCTAAGCACAGCATACACACAGAGACCCGGTTGGAGGGAGAGTCGCCCGAGAAGAAATGCAAGCCCAATATATGCCGTGAAGAGGAGTGGGGGTAAGTAAGTAATAAGGGGGAACCTGTTGAACTGTCCTTAACACTCACAGCGAAGTATAGTAAAAAAGGGCTGGACATATTTAAATGCAGGGGGTACCTCATATTAACCTGGAAAACTTGCCATAAAACTTACTAGTTGGTTGAGACTGAACAGTAAGGGTAAAAGGAGTGCATAAAAGCTAATACACATCTAATAACTGTTGTTATAAAAGACAAGGTGGTTAACAGATGGGACCCTAAATTTAATAATGGATTAACATATAGATATCAACGCTTGTAAGAGCAGGCAGAATAAGGAGCATTGTACTATAAGATAATTGAAAGGCTCTGTCTGCTGTAATATCTATCTGAAATAAAGACTGTAAGGAGATCTATGTCCGGCCATACATTTCCCTGACTTGGAAGGACTGGTAAAGGGTCTGATAATTGTTGAAATACGACAAAACAGAGGCCCAGCACAGAATTGCTTGTTTTGTTTTTTTTTTGTTTTTTTTTTGTGTTTTTTTTTTTTTTTTCCTTTTTACAGTGGGCAAGTAGGCTGAAGCAGTCAGAAGACAAATTCTCTGTAAAAAGACACTAATTGCCTACAGACCATAAACTTTTATTGTCAAGAATTTTATTGTTTGCTTTCTTCCCTTGTTCTTTTTTCTTTTTTCTCTCTCCTTTGCTCTTTTTCTTCTTATTTTGCTGGTTTGTCTTTCTTCCTCTTGTTTTTCTTTTTCTGGTTGTCTGATATGGTCTGCGCATATGTTTTCCCTCATTTAAATAGGCACGTTTCTTAAGGTGTAAAATAATAGCATTGGTTGATACTGGAATAGTATTAAGCAATATAGTATTAAGCAATTACAAAGTATAAAATATCTGAGCAATACACGACAAAAGGGCATTACAGCACAAGGCACTGGTACAAGAAAATCTGATCATAGGTCTATTCTCTCACTTTATCTAGACCATAAACAGACCTATACACCTGCACAGTTTTTGTTAATGTACTATACACAACACTGTGCACGGGTAAATTTAAAGGGTAAGGGGTCAGGAGGACAGAAAAAGGGGGAATAGGGCATAGGATTCCGGGAATAGAGAATTTTGGCACACACACAGCTCAGATAGAACAGGCCGCAAAGTTATAAAGGTGTATGATTGTATGAAATCCAATAAGATTATATATAACAGAGCTTGGTGTTAAGCTGCAGTAAGGTATGCGAATAGGCCCATACAGGTTATAGACAGTCAGAGGTTTAAAAGTTTGCAGACAGGTGCACATACTAGGGAGGCCTAGAAACCAGAGTTCAGAGTATATTTACTTTAAAAAGGAACCCACCTCCCTAAACTTCCATGGATAAATATATGACAGGGGCAAAAAATAAATCCCCCGCGATGCCCCCAAGGAGAAAACCGAAAACAGGTCAAGATACAGTTACTGAGAGCAGTCTTGAAAGTTCCTGTATAAATCAAGATACACAAATGACAATAAATCAGTTAGCAGAACTCTTACTTCCTCAATTCGAACTGGTTAAAAAGGAGATTACAGATTTATCACAGGAAATAAGGCTGTTCTCAGTTAGAATCTCAGAAATGGAGGCTAGGGTCTCAGAAGCAGAAGACAAGCTAAATACCCAAGATATAATTATAGGGGAGAATACAGATAATATCAAAGCACTTTTATTGAAAGTGGAAGAATTAGAGGATAGATCCCGTCGGAATAACGTCCGGGTAGTGGGACTCCCAGAGAGTAGAGAGTTTGAGGATCTGCTGAAATTTGCTGCTAACACACTTCCCAAGATACTAGGGATCCAGACAGACAGAGATACACTCCAGGTAGAACGGGCCCATAGGGTTGGAAATGTCAGGACCTCCACAGAGGGAAATTCACGTCCTAGGATGGTTATAATCAAGTACCTAAACTTCCAAGACAAGATTAACATTATGCAGCATTACAGGAAATTACAAGGATTAACAATTGAGGGGAAAAAAATCCTGTTGTTTCAGGACTTCTCCTCTGAAACAGCTTCTAAGAGGAGGGTAATGGCACCATTTTGTTCAGGGCTAATTAAGGCTGGATTAAGAGCAATGTTGATATATCCTGCAAGAATAAATGTCTTAACAATGGAAGGGAGAGTAATGCTAAACTCAGTCAAGGAAGCAAAAGATTTCTGTCAGGAGAATAATATAGAAGTCTGAAGGGAAGTTTTCATTTAATAAGTATGTGTTATATAAGGATGATGTATCAGAATTTTAGAATGTCAAGTGTAATAAAAAGTTTCAGAGGGGGGGGGGGGAGAGCGTCTTGCCCTTGGGTTTCTTTTTTTTTTTTTTTTTTTTTTTTTTTTTTATTCCCCCCTCCCTCCTTCCCTTTTCCCTACTTCCTCAGAGATGGTTTTCGGGGTTAAAGGAATAAAATGGCAGAACCCTTAAAAGTAGTTTCGTGGAATGTGGGTGGAATAACTTCCCCCATAAAACGAAAAAATGTTTTGAGATTGTTGAAAAGAGAGACCCCGGATATCACTTTCCTCCAAGAACTGCATTTAAAGGGCCATGAAATAGAAAAATTGAAAGCGAATCGGGTGGCAGAAATAGTAGCAACACCTTGTAGTAAGCGCAAGTGGGGGGTGGCCATTATGATAAATAGAAAGCTTAATTATAAAATTCTGAAACAAGAATGTGATCATCTGGGTAGGTTTATAGTTCTTCAGATACAGATAGAGGGGGTTACCTGGGTCTTCTGCAACATATATGCCCCCAATAAACTTGATAAAGACTTCTGGCAAAAAATACAACAAAAACTTTTACCATATTTAGAGCAGAACTTGGTTATAGCCGGGGATATGAATCTTACTTTGTATCCAGAGATGGATAGGTCGAAAACCAGAAGCAGTCAGTCGTATAAAAGGGAAGCTAAATTTTTCAGAAATTATATTAAGACATTAAAATTGACGGATATCTGGCGGTGCCAACATCCGGATGATCGAGTATATACGTGTGAGTCTAAGGCATATAGGTGCTTTTCGCGCATTGACATATTTCTGATAAATCAGCAAGTAGCTAGGCTGGAGATTGAAACTCAGATAGCGGATATCTCGATATCCGATCATGCCATTATTAGCCTACAGGTCCGGCCGGGAAAAAAAATTAGAAGTCCTGGGAATACGTTTAGTTTCCCAACATACATGAGTCAAAATGCACAGTTTACGAATTGGCTGAAAGTAAAGTGGCAGGAGTATGGGTACCAGAATAGGGAATATCAAGACAAATCAGAAACCTTCTGGGAAGCAGGGAAAGCAGTCATGCGAGGAGAAATTAAGGCTTACATGGTGAAGCTAACGCGCAAATTTAAAGCAAGGGAGTTACAGTTGGCAAATCAGCTTAGAAACGCATATAATAGATTTCTTCAATCCCAGAATCAAGTAAATTGGAATAAATATATTGCCTTTAAAACTGAACGAGAGGATTTTCTCAGAGAGAAATGGGCGGGGGAAGATTTTAAGGTGAGAGCCAAGTATCAAGGGTATCAGGGGGTTTCAGCTAAATATTTAACAAAAATAATAAAGTTTCGACAAAAGAAAAATATTATATCAGCAATTAAGGACGGGAATAAGGTATTAACACAACCCTCAGATATTCGGGATGCTTTCTTTAAATACTTTCGTAATATTTATACCAGTGGTGGAATAAATGAAAGGGCTAAGGCACAATTCTGGGAACAAATTAAATTACCTAGTATTTCATCGGAGGATCTTAACCAAATCAATGCGTCAATAACAGAGGTAGAAATAGTCAAGGTAATACAAAGGATAAAAACAGGAAAAGCACCTGGCCCAGACGGCCTTCCGATTGAATTTTATAGAATATTATTAGACACAGTGGGCACCACATTAAAGAACTTATATAATGACTACTTTTTAAGACAAGCTTTAAAATCCCCATACTTTTCGGATTCTATCGTGACTCTTATACATAAGAAAGGGAAAGATCTAGATGAGTTATCATCATATCGTCCAATTTCCCTGTTAAACCAGGACTATAAAATTTTTATGGCAATTATAGCCGATAGGTTAAAAAAGGTCGTGGGTAAGCTGATTCATACGGATCAGGCAGGCTTTATCCCGGATAGGAACTCGGTCCGTAATATGAGAAGAGTCCTGACAGTGGTGGACCACTGTCGCCAGATCTGCCAGCCGGGCAGTAAGGATTACCACAATTCTATAAAAAAAGATCTCGCTTTAATCACTATAGATGCTGAAAAAGCTTTTGACTCCATTGAGTGGAACCATCTTATAACTTCTCTTGAAAAATTCGGTTTCTCTGGTCGGGTGGTAGATCTGGTGAGAGTGGTCTATAACAAGCCTAGATCACAGCTTCTAGTGAACGGGGAGTTAACACAGCATATTATTTTAGAAAAAGGAACACGTCAGGGCTGTCCATTATCCCCGCTCCTATTTGACCTGGCTTTGGAACCCCTGGCAGTTCACATCCGGCAAACAATACAACCAGTTAAGATAGGCAAGGAAACGTTACTCATATCATTATATGCAGATGATATACTCTTGTTTTTGCAAGATACTGTAAAGTCTATCCCATGTGTTCTTCAAATCATTACAGATTTTAGTACCTTTTCAGGTTATAAAATTAACCCTAAAAAATCAGAGCTATTATGGGTAAACAAAACAAGGCAAAGTTCGAACTACATCTTCAGAGAAGTTATGGCCATCAATTATCTAGGGGTTAAGATCACTAGGAACCCTAGTGAATGGTACCAACTAAATTATTCTGAATTATTTGATAAGATTCAAGACGATTTGAATAAATGGAATTTATATTTCCTGTCAATATCGGCCAGATGTATGATAATCAAAACAATCATATTCCCGAAAATTTTATTTCTGTTGCAGAACCTTCCCCTCTTTATCACAAGAAAAGATATAAAAAGATATAATAAAGCTTGTACCTCTTTTATTTGGGGGAAAAAGAGACCAAGAATAGCCTTAGATAAAATGGGTAATTCAAAACAATATGCAGGGTTTGCTCTCCCTAATATTAATCATTATAATTTAATAGCCCTGGCAAAATTCGGATTAGACTGGCTTTCAAAAGCAGATTATGTAACATATTATAATTTAGATGCAGAATTGATTAGCCCTTTCAATCCACAAGCTATATTACACTGCCCATATAGGAAGCTACCTCAGAATATAGCGGTAATGCTAACATTCGCCAATATCATTAAAGGCTGGCAGTCATACTGTCTCTTAGTGGGACAGGAATTTTGTGTGTCCCCGTATTTACCGATCATTGGGTGCGTTAATTTCCCATCGGGCTACAATTATGGAATATTTTCTGAATGGAGGGAAAAGGGGCTGTGTTATTTCGCGCAGCTGAAGAGCGATAGGGGCAGTCAGACCTGTACTTTCCAGAGATTAGCAGAGCAATACCATTTACCAACTAATAATTTTTATGCTTACTTGCAAGTACGTCACTATATCGAAAAAGTTAACAGAGAAGTAACAGCTGAGTGGGGATTGGCCCAAATAGCTTCGGGCGTTAAACTTTATCAAGCAGGGAAACGTTCAATCTCCTGGTGGTATCAAAAAATTTTAAATACGAAAGGGCCGATATACATCAATCAAGCCAAAGACAAATTCAACAAATACTTCGGCACGTTACAATCCGAGGCAATACTAGAGAGTATCAAATTAGCAGCTGAGGCAACCTCATGTATTAGCTGGAGGGAGTCTCAATGCAAAATAATAAATAACTATTATTTGACCCCAGCAAGAATGGCCAAGTGGACCGAGACAAATGCAGGGAACTGTTTTAGATGCACAAAGGCAGGAGCAGATCTTCTGCACTGTATCTGGAATTGTCCTAAAGTTAGGCAATATTGGGCAAAGGTTCAGTACTGGTTGAACTGCCATCTCCAAAGTAAAGTTGAATTACAGGCAGAGCATATATTCTTTTTAAAAAAGTCAGCTAACATGGGTGAGAGAATGCTGGTTAACATAGTGATATTGGTGTCACGTAGTTTGCTGTTTAAAAAATGGAGGCAAAGAGAAGTTCCCTGTATTAGGGAAGTTAGCAATATAATTAAAACCCAGATGCTCGTGGAAAGGCAGAATCTTAAGAGTGATTCAGAAAAACAATATAACAGTTATTTTAAAAAATGGAGGAGTCTGATTAGTTCCTGGGCCCCAGAGCAGCAGGCCCGATTCCTGGAGCCTTTTCAGAATGCAGTTCCATTTCTAAATTTGATTATATCCGGGGTAATACCTAGGCTATGGTTAAAGGAAAGGATTAATTGACAGGGGCTTATTACAAAAAAGATAAGAGGCCTGCCCCCCTCTTTTCCCTTTTTTTTTTTTTTTTTTTTTTTTTTCTTCCCTCCCTTTCGCCGCTTCCTCCCCCCCCCCCTTCTCTGCTTTCTGGTATGTTTATTTGGACGCTGAGGTTTCTGTCCATATAATGCTACAAAAAGTAAAACTTTGTGTTTGTTCCTTTTGTACTAATTAACTTAGAAGTATTTCTGCGTTTCTTCTTCTTTTTCTGTTTTGTTCTCTTTTTGGAATAAATGTTTCAGAAGTTATCCATATGCCTAGAATATAAGTGGTTCAGGCTAGGAAAAGGGAGGTTAAGATCTAATGGTATGTTTGATTTTTTGTATATATATACATGGATCTTTTGGCTACAGAAATGAATCTGTATATGTGATATATGTTCATATTGTGAGGTGTATCTTTTTCTTTCGGTTTCTGTATATTGTGTATTTTCGATCCATGTTGTAATTTGATTTTAACCTCAATAAAAAGAAACATATTAGACTTGTAAAAAAAAAAAAAAGAATTCTACAATACCAATATAAATTATTTGGGGAAAGTAGAGGTGTTTTGGGAGGCAGCCAAAGCAGTTATACGTGGTGAGATAAAGTCTTATATGATTGAGCAGAAGAAAAAATCTATTAAGATTGATGTACAACTAGCTAATCAAGTTAAAAACACATATAGAGCGTATATAGCTGACCCCATTAAAGTTAAATGGGATAAATATTTGAAGGTAAAGACAACACGTGAAATTCACTTAAAACAGAAAAGTATGCAAGAAACACTTAGACTGAAAGCTCTATATGCAGGATTTGCTGGAAGATCAGCGAAATTTCTTGTCAGAATCACTAAATCTAGCTCTAGGAATACTATTGCTGCCATTAAAAAGGGCACAAAAAGATATACTAAGCAGGTGGATATTGAAAAAAGTATTTTTTGATTTTTTTAATGAGCTATATAAAGCAGAACCTTATAATGCTGCTAACCAGAAAGATTTCTGGGATAGGATCCAAGTTCCTAAATTGTCGATAGAAACGATATCTATTATAAATTCCCCTATTACAGATGAGGACATTATATCTGCCATTAAAATGGCCAAAATTAATAAAGCTGCTGGGCCAGATGCCCTCCCTTTAGAATTCTATCGTATCCTACAAACTCAGATAGTTCCAATTTTAAATAAACTATTTAATTCGTACTTCTCAGGGAATCTTGAATGCTCTCCCTATTTCGCATCGACAAATATTTCATTAATCTTAAAAAAGATAAAGATCCTGAATGCCCTAGTTCTTATAGGCCTATCTCGGTTCTCAATACCGATTGTAAGTTACTAGCGGCTATTCTAGCCAATCGCCTAAAGCCATATATAGGGGATATAATTCACGAAAATCAATCGGGATTCATGCCAGGCCGGAATCCGGCTAGGAACACTAGGAAACTTTTAATATTGTTAGAATATTTATGGAACAAACATATGACCCATAAATCTGTATTAAGATCTGACGAAGCTATCCTAACGGTTGATGCCAAGAAGGCTTTCAATCGGATAAGCTGGGGTCATATGTTTTTCTCTCTGGAACAATTTGGGATAGTGGGACATTTTCATAATTGCATCCGCACTATATATAGTAGGCCATCATCAGCTATCATTATTAACAACATGATTTCTCAACGATTTACACTACAACGAGTGACCCGTCAAGGGTGCCCTCTTTCACCGTTGTTATTTAACATATGCTTAGAACCACTAGCCATTTTACTTCGACAGGAATTAGATGGTATTTTTAGTAGCAGATAATTCATTGGTCTTACTACTATATGCAGATGACCTTCTACTATTTTTATCTAACTTTCATGTCACGTTGCCAAAATTACAGGACATAATTGGGCTGTTCGGGGTAATCTTGGGATAAAAGATTAATATACTTAAATCCAAATTGATGTGGCTACACAGAAGTTCCACAGATAGACACATACACCCCTTTCTGGAGGTAGAGCAAATTGCATATCTAGGTCTCAAGCTTACTAAAAATCCAAATGAATGGTATAGTCTAAACTATAAGCAATGCTTGGAATTATGTAAAAAAAAGTTGGAGGATTGGGTTTCCTTACCTATCTCCCTAACAGCACATGTTACTTTAATCAAGACTATTCTCTCAAAATATACCACTACCCATTCAGAAGGCAGATGTATATAAATATAATAAAGCTTGTTCTAAATTCCTATGGAAGGGAGCCAAATCTCGGATAGCAATACATTGGCTTATGAACTCAAAGTTATCTGCCGGTCTTGCGCTTCCCAACATACAAATGTACAACTTGGTGGCTTTGGCCAGATTTGCCATAGATTGGATAACAGAGAAAGAACAAATTACTTCAATTATATGGGAATCCAAACTGGTGGCTCCATTCTATTTATAGGCGATACTTCATTGTCCTATAACATCGTTACCATCAAACATTTTTTATGCGAATATGTTTAAGAATGTTATAACGGTGTGGCAAAAATTGTGTGTGGAATTAGGTTATTCCCCCTATATCTCTCAATATCTTCCTATATGTGGTAACCCCAATTTTGTTCCGGGGCGTACAAATATGATATTCAAAAAGTGGGCCTCTAAAGGTCTAAAATGGATCCATCAAATACGGGGGATAGACGGTCAACCCGTAACCTATGCAGATATGGTTGCGTTGAGCTCCATACCGCACAAAATACAAGCGCTGCTTTGACGTGCTCGTGCAAGTTTCTCCCATAGACATCAATAGGGAGAGCGGGTCAGAAAAAGACTAACACCTGTGATCACGGAATGAAAAGCTCCGTAATGCAGCCCTATTGATGTCTATGGGGGAAAAAAGTTATGTTTAAACCTAACACCCTAACATAAACCACACGTCTAAACACCCCTAATCTGCTGCCCCAACATCGCCGCCATCTACCTACAGTTATTAACCCCTAATCTGCCACTCCCGATATCGCCGCCACCTAAAGTTATTAAACACTAATCTTCCGCTCCTGATATCACCGCCACTATATTAAAGTTATTAACCCCTATTCCGCCACTCCCTGACATCGCCGCCACTAAATAAAGGTATTAACCCCTAAACCTCTGGCCTCCCACATCACTACCACTGAATAAACCTATTAACCCCTAAACCACCAGCCCCCCACATCGCAACAACCTAAATTAAACTATATTAACCCCTAAACCTAAACCTAACCCTAACGTAACCCTAAACCTAACCCTAAGACCCCTTAACTTTAACATAATTAAAATAGAGCTAAACTACAGTTACAATTATTAACTAAATAATACCTATTTAAAACTAAAAACAAACTTACCTGTGAAATAAAAACTAAGCTAGCTACAATATACAATTCATCATCCAATAGAATGAGAGCTGCTTAAATCCTATTGGCTGATTTGAACAGCCAATAGGATTTTAGCAGCTCTAATTCCCATTTGCTGATTTAAAATTTTCAGCCAATAGGAATACAAGGGACGCCATTTTGAAACAGCTCCTTTGCATTATAGATTCAGTGTACGGCAGTGACCATATGAAGAGGATGCTCCGTGCCGAATGTCTTCAAGATGGACCTGCTCCGCACCGCCAGGATCAAGATAGAAGATGCCGCATGGATGAAAATAGAAGAGGCCGTCTGGATGAAGAGTTCTCATCGCCTGGATGATGACTTCGCCACCTGGATGAAGATAGAAGAGGCCGTCTGGATGAAGACATCTCCACACATGGATGAGGACTTCGCCGCCTGGATGAAGATAGAAGAAGCTGTCTGGATGAAGACTTCTTGCTGCCTGGATGAAGATCGTTCAAGCGGGACTTCAAAAACTTTAAGTGGATCGTTGGGAGTTAGTGTTAGTTTTTTTTTAAGGGTTTTTTGGGTGTATTTTTTTTAGATTAGGGTTTGGGCAGCAAAAGAGCAGAATGCCCTTTTAAGGGCAATGCCCATACAAATGCCCTTTTCAGGGCAATGGGTAGATTAGGTTTTTTTAGAATTAGGTTTTTTATTTTGGGGGGTTGCTTGGGTGGTAAAAGAGCTGTTTAACTTAGGGCAATGCCCTACAAAAGGCCCTTATAAGGGATATTGGTAGTTTATTGTAGGCCAGGGTTTTTTTTATTTTGGGTGGGCTTTTTTATTTTTATAGGGCTATTAGATTAGGTGTAATTATTTTTTATATTGGATAATTTTGTTTCGTTCGTTCGTTTGTTATTTTTTGTATTTTAGTCTTTTTTATTTTTTGTAATTAGATACTTTGTAATTTTTAGAGTAGTGTTAGGATTTTTTAATCTGTAGTTTAGTTTTATTTAATTGGTAGTTAGTTTAATTGTTAGTTTAAACTTAGTTCTTTTAATTTGACAGGTACATTTTAATTTAAGTTAGGGAAATTGTAATTTTAATATAAAGTTAGGGGGGGCGTTAGGTTTAGGGGTTATTAGTTTAATTTAGTTTATTGCGATGTGGGGGCTTTCGGTTTAGGGGTTAATAGTTTACTTTAGTATATTTCGTTGTGTGTGGGCTTGCAGTTTAGGGGATAATAGGTTTATTATATATAACTTAAGTATAGTGGGGGCGATGTGGGCAGACGGCAGATTAGGGGTTAATAATATTTAAATAGTGTTTGCGATGCGGAAGGGCGGCCGCTTAGGGGTTAATAACTTTATTATAGTGGTGACGATGTTAGGGAGCGGCGGAATAGGGGTTAATACATTTTTTTAGTGGCGGCGATGTCGGGAGCGGCAGATTAGGGGTTAATAACTTTAATATAGTGTTTGCGATGCAGGAGGGCCTCGGTTTAGGGGTTAATAGGTTGTTTATGGGTGTTTAGTGTACTTTGTAACACTTAAGTTATGAGTTTTATGTTACAGTTTTGTTGCGTAAAACTCATAACTACTGCTTTTAGATTGCGGAATGGATCTTGTCAGTATAGGCTGCAATGCTAGCTTTTTAGCCTGACCGCAAAACTCATAATGGCAGCGCTAAGGAAGTCCCATGAAAAAACATAATTTTTACATGTGCGGGGCTGACGTTGCTTTACAGGCTAAAAGGCTTGCGGTACAGCTATACCGACAAGACTTGTAATGACTGAGGTGCTGGTTTGACGCTGAAATGGCAATTTTTTCAGCGTTAAAACATGAACGCAAAACTTGTAATCTAGGTGTATGTTAGGTCCTCTTGTTTCAATGAAATCTCTAATAGTTTTAAGGCCTATCTTGTGTAGCATAGAGGAGTATAAACTTTTTACGTCAAGGGACACTAGAATAGCTCTAATAGCTCTAAGGCCTATCTCATGTGGGATAGAGGAGAATAAACTTTCTATGTGAAGGGACACTAGAATAGCTCTAATAGCTCTAAGGCCTATCTCATGTGGGATAGAGGAGAATAAACTTTCTATGTGAAGGGACACTAGAATAGCTCTAATAGCTCTAAGGCCTATCTCATGTGGGATAGAGGAGAATAAACTTTCTATGTGAAGGGACACTAGAATAGCTCTAATAGCTCTAAGGCCTATCTCATGTGGGATAGAGGAGAATAAACTTTCTATGTGAAGGGACACTAGAATAGCTCTAATAGCTCTAAGGCCTATCTCATGTGGGATAGAGGAGAATAAACTTTCTATGTGAAGGGACACTAGAATAGCTCTAATAGCTCTAAGGCCTATCTCATGTGGGATAGAGGAGAATAAACTTTCTATGTGAAGGGACACTAGAATAGTGCTATCACTCACAGTGATGCCATCATGTTTTTTTAGCAAATCTCCTGTGTCCTTGAAGCAGACTGTTTAGTAGTTTCATTAGCCCTGACGAAGCCTCATGAATCACACAGTAAGGGGGTGAAACAAATATGTTGGCGTGCTATGTGTTACCCTGGGAATCTCTACCCGCACTGATAACCTTGCAGTTGCTGCCTATAGGTGCATATGATGCATATGAACTGTTTGGATACAGTTTGGATACAGCGTTAATCTTCCAGCATGTGTTACCTGGACCGGCTTAATTATTTGCAACAGTTTTGTCTGGAGTAAAGTCACACTGGGAGGTGTGTCGGTACACATTGAAACTGAACCAGCAGGGAAAGAGGTTGAGGTCTCACATCTACTCAAATCCTTCAATGCCACTGGCCATTCCCTAAAGTCTTACAGTAAAGTGACTGGGGATGTGTAAAGTCGTACGTGGAAAGGAAGAAAGTGAAGATTTTCCTCTCTTTTGTCCTGCTGCCGTATCAGCTGGGACCTTGAGTGCGGTGATTACCGCGGCCCATTTCAAATGTCGGTTTGGTAATCATGCTGCTAATGGAAACCATGCTATATGCTGAATAACAGACATATGATTTAAAGTGTACACTTATACTATATCTTTTTTCCTTGCCAGGATTATTGTTTGTGCACAAAGATTTTCTCATGTTTAAATACGTGGACTTTCTTTATTTAGGCATGTATACATTTACTTTGTGGTAATTTTCCCTGTACATGGGTAATAAAACAAGTCTGCACCTGGGTTATCTGTGTCACATTGTGATTTGATCATTTTTTCTAATAAGAGTGCTGAATTCCCTAACTGTGGAGGTTAAATAGTTGATATACCTCTTTTCTTTCTCCTTGTACTGAATTTTTTTTTTTAGGGTCTGCACCATTACCCTTGATTGTGGTTTTGTGAGCTGTGAAATATTTAAATTGAATGTAATTTGTAATAATTTTGTGACTACGGATATCTTTGTTGCATTCTAAGGAGGATGGCTTTTACCATATCAGATGAACAATTGGAAGCAGAACTAAATGAGTCTTTAACTAATAGTAGTAGCACTGATGTACCTGATGTGGAGGTGATAAATATTTACAGCTTTCAAAAGATACAGAAATTACTTAAATAAACAAATTAAGATTAGAGCTGAGAACGCTAGCATTTCTAATTATATTAATAATAAAATGATACCAAGAGGACTAAGACTTTTTTAGACCCAGGGGCGAATAAAATTGAGGATGAGGAAGGTGATGAATTTGTAGTGGAATGGAATGATAAGTTATCAAACACTTCTTTTGGCCCTATGGGAATGATGATAAAAAGGAATGATAAAAGAGTGGAAAAAATCAAGGTGAAGGTAGACGATGCTTTGGCTAAAGTTAATACCTTTGAGAATGATACTAACTTTAAAAAGCTTAATGATGAGACTAAAGAAATTATGTCTAGATTACAAGCTGAAATAAAATAAGGGAAATGTTGCAAGCTAAATAGGAACCAAGATGATTACAAACAAAAGAAAGTTTACAACTATAAGTCACAGAAAGGTTCATTTGATTCAGGCACAGATGCATCTGATAAAGATAGTGAAAGGTCACAAAGACACACACAGGGAAATTTTCAGATGGACAAAAATGGAGAAAGAAGTGGTGGGGAAAGAGGAGGAGGGGTGAAAGAAAAAGGAGGACAAATCAGAAATACTTTTTCCAAAGAAAAAAGATACCAGAACAGACAACAGAGGGGCAGAAGGGGGTATTTTACTTAGTAATATATCTAAATTATGGAGAGAGCGCAGAGCATTATGTGCGCAGAGCAAAAAAATCTCCTTTCAATTCTTAATTACCCCCCTTTAATTAGGATAAGAATAGACAAAAAAAAAAAGAATATTTATAGGAGCGCTCAAAGGCTAAAGATAAAGAGCAAAAATATCCAAAAGGAAGCTAAAAAACGCTATGCAAGGCAGTGCAAAAGTATCAAATGCTGCAATAAAAAACTGAATGTAACAGAGTGCACATTAAATAATAATTTATAAAGAGTAATTAGTAATAAGAAAATAGGACGTCTCCGATAATATTACACACAAAACATACAATTGCGCAATTTAGAAAAAGTATATAAGACTAATAGGGAATATTGCCACCACTATAATCTCAAAAAATACACTTCACACCTGCAGGTGGTGAAATTGTGAAAAAAGCAAGCTGATCCTTAGAGGATATTTGTAACAATGTCTCTGTATATAGATCGCAAGGCTTCCACAGCGGTTAATTGTTCAGATCTAACGAGTAGTATCCCAGAAGAAATATAAGCACAGTACCTGGCTTCCAGACTGTTATAGGGGCGAGCATGACACGAACTTTATCCGATAACTCAGCCTCTGTTTTCCTTTCCTCTGCCGTTTAGGTTACGTGTGCATAGGACGTCACAATACTACGATCGTATTAGTGGATACTTATTTTTTCAAAATCTCAGCTGGTCCGCTCCGCTGGTCCGCTTTAACAAATGTAGCAGTATCAAACATAATAAACAAAAAAGTACACAAAATCACTTACGGCTAGATTTAGAGTTTTGTCGGTAACGACCCGAAAAGCTAACTCTGGCTTTTTTCTGGCCGCACCATAAAAATAACTCTGGTATTGAGAGTCCACATAAAGGCTGCGTTAGGCTCCAAAAAAGGAGCGTAGAGCATATTTAACGCAGCTTCAACTCTCGATACCAGAGTTGCTTACGCAAGCGGCCAGCCTCAAAAACGTGCTCGTGCACGATTCCCCCATAGGAAACAATGGGGCTGTTTGAGCTGAAAAAAAACCTAACACCTGCAAAAAAGCCGCGTTCAGCTCCTAACGCAGCCCCATTGTTTGCTAGGCGGAAACACATCCTACGTCTGCACCTAACACTCTAACATGTACCCCGAGTCTAAACACCCCTAACCTTACACTTATTAACCCCTAATCTGCCGCCCCCGCTATCGCTGACCCCTGCATATTATTATTAACCCCTAATCTGCCCCCCACAACGTCGCCTCCACCTGCCTACACTTATTAACCCCTAATCTGCCGACCGGACCTGAGCGCTACTATAATAAAGTTATTAACCCCTAATCTGCCTCACTAACCCTATAATAAATAGTATTAACCCCTAATCTGCCCTCCCTAACATCGCCAACACCTAACTTCAATTATTAACCCCTAATCTGCCGTCTGGAGCTCACCGCTATTCTAATAAATGTATTAACCCCTAAAGCTAAGTCTAACCCTAACACTAACACCCCCCTAAGTTAAATATAATTTACATCTAACGAAATTAATTATCTCTTATTAAATAAATTATTCCTATTTAAAGCTAAATACTTACCTGTAAAATAAATCCTAATATAGCTACACTATAAATTATAATTATATTATAGCTATTTTAGGATTAATATTTATTTTACAGGTAACTTTGTAATTATTTTAACCAGGTACAATAGCTATTAAATAGTTAATAACTATTTAATAGTTACCTAGTTAAAATAATAACAAAATTACCTGTAAAATAAATCCTAACCTAAGTTACAATTAAACCTAACACTACACTATCATTAAATTAATTAAATAAAATATCTACAATTACCTACAATTAAACCTAACACTACACTATCAATACATTAATTAAATACAATATCTACAAATAAATACAATGAAATAAACTAACTAAAGTACAAAAAATAAAAAAGAACTAAGTTACAAAAAATAAAAAAATATTTACAAACATAAGGAAAATCTTACAACAATTTTAAACTAATTACACCTACTCTAAGCCCCCTAATAAAATAACAAAGCCCCCCAAAATAAAAAATGCCCTACCCTATTCTAAATTACTAAAGTTCAAAGCTCTTTTACCTTACCAGCCCTGAACAGGGCCCTTTGCGGGGCATGCCCCAAGAAGTTCAGCTCTTTTGCCTGTAAAAAAAAACATACAATACCCCCCCCAACATTACAACCCACCACCCACATACCCCTAATCTAACCCAAACCCCCCTTAAATAAACCTAACACTAAGCCCCCTTGTCTTCACCATACCAGGTTCACCGATCCGTCCTGGCTCCAAAATCTTCATCCAACCCAAGCGGGGGCTAGACATCCATCTTCCGGCGGCTGAAGAGGTCCAGAAGAGGCTCCAAAGTCTTCATCCTATCCGGGAAGAAGAGTAGATCCGGACCGGCAACCATTATCTTCCAAGCGGCATCTTCTATCTTCATCCGATGAGGACCGGCTCCATCCTGAAGACCTCCACCGCGGAAGAGCTGCCAATAGAATGTGAGCTCAATCTGATTGGCTGATTGGATCAGCCAATAGAATGCGAGCTCAATCTGATTGGCTGATTGGATCAGCCAATCGGATTGATCTTGATTCTGATTGGCTGATTCCATCAGCCAATCAGAATATTCCTACCTTAATTCCGATTGGCTGATAGAATCCTATCAGCCAATCGGAATTCGAGGGACGCCATCTTGGATGACGTCCCTTAAAGGAACCGTCATTCTTCAGTTGGACGTCGCCGGATGAAGATGGGTCCGCGGTGGAGGTCTTAAGGATGGAGCCGGTCCTCATCGGATGAAGATAGAAGATGCCGCTTGGAAGAAGATGGTTGCCGGTCCGGATCTACTCTTCTTCCCAGATAGGATGAAGACTTTGGACCCTCTTCTGGACTTCTTCAGTGGATGTCTAGCCCCCCGCTTGGGTTGGATGAAGATATCGGAGCCAGGACGGATCGGTGTGATACCCGGTGAGGTGAAGACAAGGTAGGATGATCTTCAGGGGCTTAGTGTTAGGTTTATTTAAGGGGGGTTTGGGTTAGATTAGGGGTATGTGGGTGGTGGGTTGTAATGTTGGGGGGGGGGTATTGTATGTTTTTTTTTACAGGCAAAAGAGCTGAACTTCTTGGGGCATGCCCCGCAAAGGGCCCTGTTCAGGGCTGGTAAGGTAAAAGAGCTTTGAACTTTAGTAATTTATAATAGGGTAGGGCATTTTTTTATTTTGGGGGGCTTTGTTATTTTATTAGGGGGCTTAGAGTAGGTGTAATTAGTTTAAAATTGTTGTAATATTTTTCTTATGTTTGTAAATATTTTTTTATTTTTTGTAACTTAGTTCTTTTTTATTTTTTGTACTTTAGTTAGTTTATTTCATTGTAGTTATTTATAGGTATTTTATTTAATTTATTTATTGATAGTGTAGTGTTAGGTTTAATTGTAACTTAGGTTAGGATTTATTTTACAGGTAAATTTGTAATTATTTTAACTATTTTAGCTATTAAATAGTTCTTAACTATTTAATAGCTATTGTACCTGGTTAAAATAAATACAAAGTTACCTGTAAAATAAATATTAATCCTAAAATAGCTATAATATAAATATAATTTATGTTGTAGCTATATTAGGATTTATTTTACAGGTAAGTATTTAGCTTTAAATAGGAATAATTTATTTATTAAGAGTTAATTAATTTCGTTAGATTAAAATTATATTTAATTTAGGGGGGTGTTAGTGTTAGGGTTAGACTTAGCTTTAGGGGTTAATACATTTATTAGAATAGCGGCAAGATTCGGTCGGCAGATTAGGGGTTAATAATTGAAGTTAGGTGTCGGCGATGTTAGGGAGGGCAGGTTAGGGGTTAATAAATATAATATAGGGGTCGGCAATGTTAGGGCAGCAGATTAGGGGTACATAGGGATAATGTAGCTGGCGGCGGCGTGCGGACGGCAGATTAGGGGTTAATAAGTGTAGGTAGCTGGCGGCGACGTTGTGGGGGGCAGATTAGGGGTTAATAAATATAATATAGGGGTCGGCGGTGTTAGGGGCAGCAGATTAGGGGTACATAAGGATAACGTAGGTGGCGGTCGGCAGATTAGGGGTTAAAAAAATTAAATCGAGTTGCGGCGATGTGGGGGGACCTCGGTTTAGGGGTACATAGGTAGTTTATGGGTGTTAGTGTACTTTAGAGTACAGTAGTTAAGAGCTTTATGAACCGGCGTTAGCCCAGAAAGCTCTTAACTACTGACTTTTTTCTGCGGCTGTAGTATTGTCGTTAGATTTCTAACGCTCACTTCAGACACGACTCTAAATACCGGAGTTAGAAAAATCCCATTGAAAAGATAGGATACGCAATTTACGTAAGGGGATCTGCGGTATGGAAAAGTCGAGGCTGAAAAGTGAGCGTTAGACCCTTTTTTGAGTGACTCCAAATACCGGAGGTAGCCTAAAACCAGCGCTAGGAGCCTCTAACGCTGGTTTTGACGGCTACCGCCCAACTCTAAATCTAGGCCTTAATGCATAAATGTTGACAAACAAAAAGTGAATACTAAACGAAATATAATGTTAAAAAATTATTTTCTAAAAATATATATATATTTTTTTATATATATATATATATATATATAAAAGGATATATATGATCGGTAGGAGTCCTCCTCAATTTTAATGATTCAAGTGATTTCTTGCCTCAAAAACAAAAAGAAAAAATATAGTGCAATACAGTTAAGTAAAAAGCGATATTTTTCACATAAGTGGTCCCGCCAAGGGGTTACTCACACTTTGTAGAGCCAGCCAGGCTCTAGGTACAGACGCACACCCGTTTTTATACTGCCAGGTCTCCAGTATACACCAACCACAGACTTCTGCTTCAGATAAAACAATATTTATTTAAAAACATATAAAATTTATTTAAAAAGCCACAAATTTTCTCTAAAACATATGGTCACTCGGGTATCAGTCCAATAACAGAGCTTAAGTGGGAGAGATATTGTATCTCTTGCTTTGATGGGATGAGATAGCGTGCCTGATGGCTGTGCTAGCCTTCCCTGGGTGTATGATAGTCTCTCGATACCTGTCCTGGTGACTTTACTCATAGAAGCCTATAGTGCCGTTGAGCAGGTGTTTCCGATGTACGTTTCACCATAAGCGTACGGCTTTTTCAAGGGAAAGTGGAATGGTGTGCGTCTGATTCCCTGGAGTTGATATAGGGAGAGTGGTCCTCCTAAAGAAAAACAGAAGTACTAATGGCACTGCTGAGAGTAAGAGATTGGGGTAGCCTATGAATCTCTGGATTTAGAGATAGAATATATATAGATTTATATCTGTAATCATGGCTTAATTGCAATATGGCTGAGGTGCTGTGCACTTGTATACTGAAACACTCAAAATCAATCCTTGGATTGATAAATTGTACACCTGGATAGCATTCTTACCCCATTCTGGTGTGGCAAGATTTTGGCACAGACTGGATAACTTTGGAGTGGGAGTACTGGGGGGTATTAAAATATAACCTTTATTGTGGAATTTAAAAATAGAAACCAAAAACACACACACAAATTCTACATATATACAATGTTAAAAACTCAGGGTTTGGTCGGATTTATTTCAATCCAATGTTTTCTATTAGAATCAAGTAGTAATATCTTTGGTTTTATATTGATTATTTTGAGTTAGTTTTTTCAGTTGAGGTCAGTATAAGTCTGATTTGTGTATATAATACGTGGTATTTCTAGACCTTGTACCGCTGTATTAATAAATCTATTATTCTTAGTCTAATTGATCTAAGTTACAGTCGTTGTCTTCCTAAGTTCTTTATTGAACATACATGTAATAATGCAATTTTGTAGGGACTGATTTAAAGTGATATACGGCAAGGTCTAGTTTATCTGATTGTAAATATTAACGCTGTGAAATAGATATCACTGTTAGTTTCAAAATGATTTTTTGGAATGTTGGATGTGGGATACGTGATGTTCTAGATTTAGAGCTCTGCTTATGGTGGTTAGCTAATTCTTTGGCTGACAGCTACTATCTGAATATGTTACTAATTATGCCTGTTATATTCCCAGGCTGTTAAACTGAACTACGGTAACTGCAGTCTAGATATGCTAGCACAATGGCCTGATATCTTACCAGATTGTCATACTACGTTCTCAAGCGCTTAAAAAAGCATCTATATTGATAATGTAAGATCTCTTATACTATTACTGTTGATTTTGCTTCATATAAAGTGCTTGTCTAAAGTCTCTCAAAATAATGGATTAAATCCTATATTTAGTAATAATGTTCCTTTATGCTTGAAAGTATATATGAAAGTCTGAGTGGATTGCTGAAACTCAGCTTAATAAAATTCACTATTTGTGTCAAACAAAGTATTTTTGTCTATCTTATAATTTTTGCTGGTTAGCGTGGTAATGTGCTTGGGCAATGTTTTTAATGTTGCATAATCATTGGCTCATCTATATGGATAATATTGTATGACACACTGTTCTTAAACTGCTTGTATGGATGTACTAGTAATACCACTTTTATCGTTCAATACTCTATAAATTGACTTTGCTTATAAATTATAATCAACATTGAATTTGCTTAAAACGGATATTCTCAATTTCTATTGATCCAGAATGGGTCTGGTATTACTGCTGATTTTAGCGTTTTTTCTATTCAATGCTAATATTCCCTACATTAGCTGTAGTATATATTGATTGTGTATGTTAACAAACAACTTTAGGAAACAATAATGCCAATATTAGCACTACAACTTTAAGTTGAGTAATGTTTTGTATTTTTTTCACCACTGGATAATTATAGTATTAGAAAAGATACGATCTAGCATTGTTACAAAATATAACCATCAAGTAGTGTCAAATTACTTTGCTGTACCGACTCTAACTAAGTTGTTCTGAATCGATATAGATACGGCTTGCAGCTTGGCGTTTTTTTATGTTTATAAGATATTGGGTATTGGGGTATAATATTTAGCTCCCCCCTTCCCGTGCTAGTATGCTTTTAACAACACCTCACTGTGTTTGCCGATTAAGAATACAGCTGAATATACGGTATTAAATTAAAAACTAACATCTTTTGCCACTAACGCCACTAACGTGAAAAAGCCACGTTAGTGGCAAAACATGTTAGGGAAATGTTTGTTGTGAATGCCTCCTAACTTCCTTTTTTAAATAGCAGGATATTTGGTCTTTAATGTAATAACCAAAGTAGTAGTATCTATGAGTTGAGTTAACAATCCCTGAAACAGGGTTTAATTTAATACCGTATATTCAGCTGTATTCTTAATCGGCAAACACAGTGAGGTGTTGTTAAAAGCATACTAGCACGGGAAGGGGGGAGCTAAATATTATACCCCAATACCCAATATCTTATAAACATAAAAAACGCCAAGCTGCAAGCCGTATCTATATCGATTCAGAACAACTTAGTTAGAGTCGGTACAGCAAAGTAATTTGACACTACTTGATGGTTATATTTTGTAACAATGCTAGATCGTATCTTTTCTAATACTATAATTATCCAGTGGTGAAAAAAATACAAAACATTACTCAACTTAAAGTTGTAGTGCTAATATTGGCATTATTGTTTCCTAAAGTTGTTTTGTTAACATACACAATCAATATATACTACAGCTAATGTAGGGAATATTAGCATTGAATAGAAAAAACGCTAAAATCAGCAGTAATACCAGACCCATTCTGGATCAATAGAAATTGAGAATATCCGTTTTAAGCAAATTCAATGTTGATTATAATTTATAAGCAAAGTCAATTTATAGAGTATTGAACGATAAAAGTGGTATTACTAGTACATCCATACAAGCAGTTTAAGAACAGTGTGTCATACAATATTATCCATATAGATGAGCCAATGATTATGCAACATTAAAAACATTGCCCAAGCACATTACCACGCTAACCAGCAAAAATTATAAGATAGACAAAAATACTTTGTTTGACACAAATAGTGAATTTTATTAAGCTGAGTTTCAGCAATCCACTCAGACTTTCATATATACTTTCAAGCATAAAGGAACATTATTACTAAATATAGGATTTAATCCATTATTTTGAGAGACTTTAGACAAGCACTTTATATGAAGCAAAATCAACAGTAATAGTATAAGAGATCTTACATTATCAATATAGATGCTTTTTTAAGCGCTTGAGAACGTAGTATGACAATCTGGTAAGATATCAGGCCATTGTGCTAGCATATCTAGACTGCAGTTACCGTAGTTCAATTTAACAGCCTGGGAATATAACAGGCATAATTAGTAACATATTCAGATAGTAGCTGTCAGCCAAAGAATTAGCTAACCACCATAAGCAGAGCTCTAAATCTAGAACATCACGTATCCCACATCCAACATTCCAAAAAATCATTTTGAAACTAACAGTGATATCTATTTCACAACGTTAATATTTACAATCAGATAAACTAGACCTTGCCGTATATCACTTTAAATCAGTCCCTACAAAATTGCATTATTACATGTATGTTCAATAAAGAACTTAGGAAGACAAGAACGACTGTAACTTAGATCAATTAGACTAAGAATAATAGATTTATTAATACAGCGGTACAAGGTCTAGAAATACCACGTATTATATACGCAAATCAGACTTATACTGACCTCAACTGAAAAAACTAACTCAAAATAATCAATATAAAACCAAAGATATTACTACTTGATTCTAATAGAAAACATTGGATTGAAATAAATCCGACCAAACCCTGTGTTTTTAACATTGTATATATGTAGAATTTGTGTGTGTGTTTTTGGTTTCTATTTTTAAATTCCACAATAAAGGTTATATTTTAATACCCCCCAGTACTCCCACTCCAAAGTTATCCAGTCTGTGCCCAAATCTTGCCACACCAGAATGGGGTAAGAGTGCTATCCAGGTGTACAATTTATCAATCCAAGGATTGATTTTGAGTGGTCCTCCTATAGGTCTTAGGTATCAATGTCATCAATCTATGATTGAGTGTTCAGTCCTCCATTTTGGAAAAGGGCAAAGTTCCAAACACTTCACTTATTCGTGCATGAATAGTCCATTTTGGAAAAGGGCAGGAGTTATTATTCATTACGATATGATATCTATATTTATATGTGGTAAGATAAAATATTGGGAAATGTTTTTATAGACAGATAAAATTGTAATATTATATATTTAAACAAATACAATATTACAAATTTAAACAAAACTAACTGGTAGAATTATGTATTGGCTATATACCAATTACTGAGCTTTTTTAAACAATCTTCAACTTATTTAGCTTCCAAAAATAGTAAAATACTTTATATTTAATAATTAATAGAACAGCGTTCTCCCTGGTTTTAATTTCTTATATATTGGAAGTCATTGTTACCAGTTTAGTTTAAATGGATATTTTCTTTTTCTTCAATAAAAATCTTATATTCTTAATTACCGGTAATGTAATGATCTCTTTAGTTTAACTGGTATCTATAACTTATACTATTAGTAACTGCTCCTTTATGCGTTATATCTGAATATCTATTACTTTCTGTATATTTCTAATCAGGAGGTGACACCTTATTACTAAGAGGTCAGGCAGTAACAAATACATATTATAACAGTTTCAAAAATAGTATACACAATAATACAAGGTTCTAATGACCCAACATGGAAAGGGGGAAATGAGAAATTGAAAAATTTAACATCACATTAACTCAAAAAATGATGTAACAAAGTCCTTGTTCAAACCATATGGCACTAAAGTATCAAGAATATAGATCCATTTCATCTCTAATTGTCCTAGACTTTGTAATCTATCTCCTCCCCTACAATTTTAGGTAGCTTTACTGATACCTATAAATTCTACCTGTTTAGGCTCCCTATTGTGATCTCTATCAAAATGTGTTGATACTGTGTGTTTTTTGAAGCCTGTTTTTATGTTATATACATGTTCGTTTATTCGGGTCTTTAAAGGGACAGTTCACTTAACAACTTTTTCCCCTTTAAATTATTCCCAATGATCATTTTTACCTGCTAGAGTGTATTAAATTGGTTACAAGTATCTCCTTTACTCCTATTTCAGCATTTGAAATAGCTGATTTAGCCTGTGGTATAGCCACCTATACTGAAAGTTTTGATACTGGAGTATAGGCTATTGAATAGCCTAAGTAAACACAGCCAGCAGAATAAGTTACACTCTCAGTGGGATGCAGGATAGTTAAGTAGTAAAATGATAATTGTCCATTGTTCTCTCTATGCATTAAGCTTTGGTGTTCCAGCCAAATAAAAGATAAGGAAGTGAGTCTGTGTACATAAAGGTATAACATAATGAGATCTGATATCACCTTTAAGTTCAACCCATTGTAATAGGCTGTGGTTTCAAAGCACAAAATCAGCTACTTTATATACACAAATAAGCATGAAAATTCAATTTCTCAAATATTTTATACTCTGCAGTTGGTAAAACAAGTCATTTAAAATACATTAATGGAAAAACAATTTTACAGTGTACTGTCCCTTTAATAACCTGGTAGTCCTCACTACATAAAACAAATTACACGAGCAACGTAACATGTAAACAACATATTTACTTTTACAAGAAATTGTTTCTCTTATGTCAAACTTTTTCCCTTACTTAGAAAAAAATTATTTTGTCACTCTATTAGTTGTTTTTGTATTTTGACATACATTGCATAGTTGGCATTTCACAAATCCCATTTGTGCTGTATGTAACCAATTTAAATTTTTATCTCTGATATAGCTTTTGGTTAATTGATATTTTATATTAGGTACTTTCCTATATACAATATTTGGTCTTTCTTCTAAGATTGTATTGTGAACTATGTCTTAACACTAATGGACCAATTGGTTTCTTTGGAGCCTTGTCAGTTCTATCTTTATATTCTAGAAGATTTTTACATTCCATTTTCTCAACTTCTTCTCTTGTTCTTTATAATTTTTCTCTCCAAATCTTTCTGTTAGAATCTCTTCCTGTGTTAAAAATACCTTATTTTCTTTGCAATTTCTTTTAAGCCTAATAAATTAGCTTTTCGGAATGTTAGAAAGCCATTTGTTTTGATGGCAACTATTAGTATTAATAAAGTTGTTTATATCCACTTTTTTAAAAAAAAGTTTTTGATCTTAATTTTATTGTCTTCTATATAGATTTCCAAGTCTAAGTATTCTACTCTATATTGACTATAACTCCACGTGAAGCCTATATTACATTGATTGCTTTCTAGATGCTTAAGAAATTCTTTGAGTAGGACCTCAGAACCGGACCAACTCCTATCGCCGTTACATAGATGACATTTTCTTTATTCGTTCAGGTTAGAGTTTATTTTTATGTTTGTTTATGCATGCAACTATTTATATGTATGAATACATTTTTTTTTCTTAAAATAGATATAGAAATGTGATGACATAATTTGTTACAGGAATTACCAATGACTTCCACTATATAAGAAATTAAAACAAAGGAGAACACTGTTCTATTACTTATTATATATAAAGTATTTTACTATTTTTGGAAGCTAAATAAGTTGAAGATTGTTTAAAAAAGCTCAGGAATTGGTATATAGCCAATACATAATTCTACCAGTTACTTTTTGTTTAAATAAGTAATATCATATATGTTTAAATATATAATATCACAATTTTATCTGTCTATAAAAACATTTCCCAAAATTGTATCTTACCACATATAAATATAGATATCATATCATAATGATTAATAACTCCTGCCCTTTTCCAAAATGGACTATTCATGCACGAATAAGTGAAGTGTTTGGAACTTTGCCCTTTTCCAAAATGGAGGACTGAACACTCAATCATAGACTGATGACATTGATACCTAAGACCTATAGGAAGACCGCTCACCCTATACCAACTCCAGGGGATCAGATGCACACCATTCCACTTTCCCTTGAAAAAGCTGTATGCTTATGGCGAAACGTACATCGGGAACGCCAGCTCAACGGCACTATATGCTTCTATGAGTAAAGTCGCCAGGACAGGTATCGAGAGACTATCATACACCCAGGGAAGGCTAGCACAGCCATCAGGCACGGTACCTCATCCTATCAAAGAAAGGGATATGATATCTCTCCCATTTAAGCTCTGTTAGTGGACTGATAACCAAGTGACCATATGTTTTAGTGGAAATCTGTTGCTTTTTTATAAATTTTATATGTTTTTAAATAAATATTGTTTTATCTGAAGCATCAGTCTGCGGTTGGTGTATACTGGATACCTGGCTGTATAAAACCGTGTGTGTGACTGTACCTAGAGCCTGGCTGTCTCTACTAAGTGGGAGTAAACCCTTTGTGGGACCACTTATATGAAGAATATCTCTTTTTACATAACTGTATTGCACTATTTTTTTTTCTTTTTGTTTTTGAGGCAAGAAATCACTTGAATCATTGAAATTGAGGAGGACTCCTACTGATCACATATATCATTTTATATATATATATATATATATATATATATATATATATATAGACTTGAGTTTCAGAGTTCAGCGCACATACAGGGAGTGCAGAATTATTAGGCAAATGAGTATTTTGACCACATCATCCTCTTTATGCATGTTGTCTTACTCCAAGCTGTATAGGCTCGAAAGCCTACTACCAATTAAGCATATTAGGTGATGTGCATCTCTGTAATGAGAAGGGGTGTGGTCTAATGACATCAACACCCTATATCAGGTGTGCATAATTATTAGGCAACTTCCTTTCCTTTGGCAAAATGGGTCAAAAGAAGGACTTGACAGGCTCAGAAAAGTAAAAAATAGTGAGATATCTTGCAGAGGGATGCAGCACTCTTAAAATTGCAAAGCTTCTGAAGCGTGATCATCGAACAATCAAGCGTTTCATTCAAAATAGTCAACAGGGTTGCAAGAAGCGTGTGGAAAAACCAAGGAGCAAAATAACTGCCCATGAACTGAGAAAAGTCAAGCGTGCAGCTGCCAAGATGCCACTTGCCACCAGTTTGGCCATATTTCAGAGCTGCAACATCACTGGAGTGCCCAAAAGCACAAGGTGTGCAATACTCAGAGACATGGCCAAGGTAAGAAAGGCTGAAAGACGACCACCACTGAACAAGACACACAAGCTGAAACGTCAAGACTGGGCCAAGAAATATCTCAAGACTGATTTTTCTAAGGTTTTATGGACTGATGAAATGAGAGTGAGTCTTGATGGGCCAGATGGATGGGCCCGTGGCTGGATTGGTAAAGGGCAGAGAGCTCCAGTCCGACTCAGACGCCAGCAAGGTGGAGGTGGAGTACTGGTTTGGGCTGGTATCATCAAAGATGAGCTTGTGGGGCCTTTTCGGGTTGAGGATGGAGTCAAGCTCAACTCCCAGTCCTACTGCCAGTTTCTGGAAGACACCTTCTTCAAGCAGTGGTACAGGAAGAAGTCTGCATCCTTCAAGAAAAACATGATTTTCATGCAGGACAATGCTCCATCACACGCGTCCAAGTACTCCACAGCGTGGCTGGCAAGAAAGGGTATAAAAGAAGAAAATCTAATGACATGGCCTCCTTGTTCACCTGATCTGAACCCCATTGAGAACCTGTGGTCCATCATCAAATGTGAGATTTACAAGGAAGGAAAACAGTACACCTCTCTGAACAGTTACTGGGAGGCTGTGGTTGCTGCTGCACGCAATGTTGATGGTGAACAGATCAAAACACTGACAGAATCCATGGATGGCAGGCTTTTGAGTGTCCTTGCAAAGAAAGGTGGCTATATTGGTCACTGATTTGTTTTTGTTTTGTTTTTGAATGTCAGAAATGTATATTTGTGAATGTTGAGATGTTATATTGGTTTCACTGGTAAAAATAAATAATTGAAATGGGTATATATTTGTTTTTTGTTAAGTTGCCTAATAATTATGCACAGTAATAGTCACCTGCACACACAGATATCCCCCTAAAATAGCTAAAACTAAAAACAAACTAAAAACTACTTCCAAAACTATTCAGCTTTGATATTAATTAGTTTTTTGGGTTCATTGAGAACATGGTTGTTGTTCAATAATAAAATTAATCCTCAAAAATACAACTTGCCTAATAATTCTGCACTCCCTGTAGAATGGAGAAAAACAAAACAAAACCAAATTATGGTGCAGTATGTCAGTACAGGGCAATCAAATTCTAAAAGTGAGATTTAAATGTGATCACCTTGTTTAACCTCAAACGTGTGAGGTATGTTGGAAGCGTGGAGGGGATGTAATCCCTATCTGTGGTAAAGGTGTTTCCAGCTGGTATGCAGAAACTTTGGCAGGTGGAAATCTTGATATCCCTGGAGTTGAAATGTGCTGGTATCTCAGACAAACTTCTCCTCTCTGGAGTATGGTAGAGAAACTTTATTTCTTGTTGCTGAATTTCTTTCCTTGTTGCTGTTCTTTATACTTGAAAGGCTTCTCCTCTCTGGAGTATGGTATAAACTTTATGTATGCAAACCAATAAGTGCTCAGTTTAAATACTATGAGATCAATTGTGTATATTATTTGCAGCACTCATGAGATGTGTTTAAATGATGCTTGCAAGGACACAAAGGGAAATTTAAAATAAAAACACTTTTATTTTTCAATGTCCAATAAAAAAATGATAAACAGAAATCCTCTTAGATAAAAGTCCAGATCAGGGACAGAAATGGTGAGCAGATGAAATATAGTATATTTCTTTAAATCCGGTGGTGTGTTTCTTATCAGGGCTGATGCAAAAACAGCTGGCTGATAAAAGTTGGTGATATGGTGGTATAGGAAGCTGTAAGTACAGCTGAAAGTAGATTCCTTGTGGTGGTTTTGAGCTC